>NC_092375.1:64527257-64828628 GCF_030028105.1 Mobula birostris | reverse complement strand
GCTCACACCTGACATTTCTTCTGGATGAAAAAGCACATAACTATGTATTTGGTTCCCAGTCACTGCCCCATTATCTATCTCTGGTGCTTTTAATAGCAATGCCTTATTTCTGGAGCATCATGAATACAACCTTTTCATGTTTCATAACAAAAGTGCCAGAAATTACTCATCTGAACTCTTGAACTCCCATTGTTACTCATTATTTTAAGTCTAAAAGATAAAGAGCAATATCTGTGATATTCTTTATGGGGATAAAACAGCTATAGTTTGGTAAGACATTGTTAGTGAGCTACTAGGAAACTACATACATAAAAGTTTATCCCCAGTTGCTACAGGTCACTCATGTTTTTATAGATGTCCATAAGTTGATTTTGTCCATGATGGAAAATAAACAACAAAATAAAACTCACTTGGTATCATAACCAATGGTAACCATACCTCCACAGTACTACAAGGAGTGGCATCAAAAGCACACACGACTGATAAAGAAAGAACAATTTTAAAAAATGGAGTGAGAAGAAACTAATTCTGCTGTTTGTAAGTATGTACATTGAATTTTTGAATTTGAATTTTGTGAGCATGCCTGTATGTAGGGGTGTTCATAAGTTGAAAGTTCTTAACCCAGGAATATCCTACACTACTAAATGCATTATTACATTAACTATGTGATAGTCTGCCTTGAAATCCATTCCAATGATATCAATGGATTACAGCACAGAAACAAGCTTTCCACCCCACCAAGTTTCACTAAGCAGCAAGCATCCATTCACAGTAGTCCCATTTTATTCTCCCCTCAACATTCCTGTCATTCGTGCAATTTACTGCGGCCAATCTATCAATCTGCACATCCTTGATGTGTGAATGGAAACCACTGCAGCCGAAGGAAATCCGTGTGGTCATGGAGAGAATGTCCAAATACCTGAGGTCAAGATAGAATCCGGGCACTGGAGCTCTGGGGCAACAGCTTTATTAGTGAATATTGTGGTCAGCACTATTTTGAATCTAGATTATTTAACCCACTGTTTACCTCAGGTCCTCAAATGAAATCTGAATTAACTTCTATTTCATCTTACTAGTCCTGCAATTTAACAACTGACCACATGGTTTCCTTAGCACTACACAAAGTACTCTCATAACTACTGATCCATGCAGAATACCTGTCAGTACAACAAGGAAAGTACAATGGTTTAAGAACATACGATGCTAAGCACATAACTGAGCAACGTCCCATCCGTGATCCAGTTAAACCCATGGACTGTAGAATGCTAAATTGCCTGATTGCTTCTCAGCTGCAAGGTCAGCCTCATGGGAAATAAAACATCTTAATTAATCAACACACCATGAGATATGTGTTTCAAAATGATCCAAATTGAATTTTCAGTAGTAATAGACAATACCTATTATCGACTAGACATAACTTATTGCTTATTCTTACCAATTAACATCAACTTCAGGTAAGTAAATATCAGTCATATTTTTAAGTAAAAAGTAAATATTTTAGTCACTTTTACATGAAATAATGAAATTACAGAATAGACTATCATAGATGATTTTAATTCAATCAATTCTATTTCAAGATAACAATTAACAAAAAAAGATTGAGAGTTTTGTTTGAATAGGTTAGTTTGAATGATGCAAGAATTAAAAAAATTCTGGAATCTTGCACGAGTTTGCATTCATGATTAAGTAGTCACATAGGGAATGTGGAAGGAGATAATTTAATGAGCCAAGTGGACTTCGGTGGTTGAAGACATACTTTATTTTTATTTGTACAAGTCTTACCAAGTACATTCAGGCAGGTCTTCCCAATATTTGATCCATCTGGGAATGTCGTGAAGAGACACTGATAACATCCTTTATCTTCATGTCTCACTCCAGAAAGTACAAGGGTGGATTCTTGCAGCTTTGATGTCAAAATAGACACACTATCCATAAATGGTCCAAATACTTTGGGTCCAATCTTTTCATTATAGATGGCGATGTTTTCCTCTGTTTGACCATTTAACTTTTGCCAGGTCACCTGTAGAATATCATTTAAATTTGTTGTACAAGTGAAGGAAAGACTTTCTCCGAAAACTGCTGTTATTTTTTCCTTTGTCTTCACAATTGGACTTTGAGCTGTGAAACAGAAATAAAATAGAATATTGTAAAGAAAACTAATCAACCATTTCACAAATATTTATTCCCAAAACACTCAAAGGTATGCTAATTATACTGGACGTACATATGTCTTGGATCAGAATGCATGTGTCTGATAAATATCAGTCGTATTTTTAAGTAAAAAGTAAATATTTTAGTCACTTTTTTTGTGCCTGCTGAAAGGTCTCGGCCCAAAATGTAAACTGCACTTTTTTCTATTGACGCTGCCTGGTCTGTTGAGCTCCTCTAGCATTTTGTGTGTGTTGCAAAAAATTGTGGAGGTTGTAGATAGCAAAGAAGGTAGCCTATGTGTACAGCGGGACACAGATCAGTCAGGAAGTTAAGTAGAGGAATGGTAAATGGAATGAGCTAATGCACCTTGGAAAGCAAATCCTTGTAGGATATGTACAGTAAATGGTAAGAACTTTAGGAGTATTGATGCATAGAGGGACCTTTGGGTGCAAGTCTATAGCTCACTGAAAATGGTAACCTAGCTGCATAGGAAAACAAGGAAGACATTTTGTCTGCTTGGTTTCATAGGCTGAGATATTGAGTATAAGAGTTATGGTGTCATGTTATAGCTGTATGAAACATTGGTTAGACTACACTGGAGTGTTCGGTACAGCTCCATTTGCCACACTGGAGGGAGGGTGCTGTAACAATAGAAAGAGTGCAGAAGAGATTCACCAGATAGTTGCCTGGAATGATGGGCTACACAGAAATTGAATAGCTGGGTTTATTCTGTTACGTATCCCGTAACTGCCAAACCAGCAGAAATGGACCACTCAGTTGGAGTCTGGATTACTGGAACTAAGAAAGTTTTATTAAAGAAATAAGCAACACAGTACTCTAATAGTAAGGATATAAATGCAACAGGTTAGCAATGAATAAACACACATGTACACAGAACTAGGATAATAGGATCAATCAAGCTCTATCGTCGTCTAGGGGTAAATGACCAGTTTCAAAGTGACAGAGTTCAGTTTAGTTCAGTTCGCAGTAATCGCCGTCGCCGTGGGGGAGAGAGAGAGCGAATGAATATTCAAATCGGATTCCAAACAGACCTTCGATATTCCTCACAGTCAGCTTTCGGGCGAGCCCTTTGTAATGCCTTCTGAGGTCACTGACTGTGACCCCTCCGTTTCAGATATGATCATTCCTCTGCAGTGAACCTGGCACCCAGGCAAGGGCGGACACACACCAGGTTCCCGCCGATCGTACCTTTCCACCCTGTGCATCTATGGCTTGGTCCCGCGAGCAGCCCTCCAAAAACTCCCACCGACTTGTGGGAGGTGCACCGCTTCCAGGGTCTCGTTACCTCGTGGTGTCATGTGTGTCCTGCCTTAGTGAACCTGTCCCTTTTTATCCCCCTGCTGTGGTATCGCCTGTCCATCACACTTCAAACAGTTCAGGGTTCAAAAAGGAGCCGATCTTGACAGTTCTCAGACCGGTGTCTCCTTCCGTTAAACTCTCTCGTCTCTTCATTAACATTTCCAAATGCTGCTCCATTGTCTTCCTTATCTCTCTTTCTCCTGAAGACAGGTGGCAGATCAACTGTTGATCCCACTGGTACCAGCACAGGACAGTTAACTTCTTAATCAATGTGTACTCTTTTTAACCCTCTTTCGTCACAATTCTTACTGGAACATACAGTGTGCTAGAAAGTTTGTGAACCCTGTAGAATTTTCTCTATTTTGGCATAAATATGACCTAAAATGTGATCAGATCTTCACATTAAGCCCTAAAATGAGATAAAGAGAACCCAATTAAATAAATGACACAAAATATTATATTTGTTCATTTACTTATTGAGAAAAATTATCTCTACAATTCTTCTTCTAAGGTCCTCTGAAAGTTGTTTTGATCACGGCATGGTGCACATAAACAGATCTTTCTTGAGAAGAGCAGACTCTATCAGTAACCCAACTTGGTGAGCCTTTTTTGTAGGGCAGGGCACGTCCACAACCCACATCTCCAATCTTACCACATTGATTGGAACACCTGACTCCAAATAGCTTTTGTAGAAGGCATTACCCCAGAGGTTCACATACTTTCACCAACAAATACATGTAATACTGTAATTTTGTAATAATGCAATATATGCAAACTTGCCTCCAACTTCCACCCTGCTCTCAAATTTACCCGGTCTATTTCTGACACCTCCCTCCCCTTTCTCAATCTCTCTGTCTCTATCTCTGGAGACAGCTTATCTACCGACGTCCACTATAAACCCATGGACTCTCACAGCTACCTGGACAATACCTCTTCCCACTATGGTACGTATAAAAACGCAATTCCCTTCTCATAATGCCTCTTCCCCTCTCTTTTACCTTGTCCCTGTACGTTTCGAAACATCTAAACCTTGGAACAGCCAACAGCCATTCTGTTAGCCAAGTCTCTGTAATATCACAACATTGTAGTTCCATATGCTGATCTATATTATAAGTGCATCACCCATGTTCCTGATACTCTTTGCATTAAAATAGACTCACTTCAACACATCCTACTGACTGCAATTATACCCCATCCAGTACCTATTCTTCCTCACAGTCTGTCCGCATGCTGAATCTACCATTACACCTTCTGCCTATTTTCTGACCTTCCCATCCCCTGCCAAACTAGTTTAAATCCTTCCCAATAGCTCAAGCAAATCTGCCCACAAGGATATTGGTCTCCCTTGAATTAAGGTATAACCTGTCCCTTTTGTACAGGATATACCTTCTCTGGAAGAGTTTTCAATGATTCACAAATCTGAAACCAGCTCTTCAGCCACACATACACTTGCTAAATTATCCTATTATTATCCATACCAGTGCATGGCACAGGCTGCAATCCAGAGATTATTGCCCATGAGGTGCTGCTTTAGGATTCCTACCTAGCTCCTTCTATTTGCTCTTCAGGACTTCACGTCCCTTTTCCTACCTATGTCAATTGTATCAATATATACGACTTGCGGTTGTCCACCCTCCCCCTTAAGAATGCTATGGACGCGATCTGAGATGTCTTTGATCCTGGAACCTTGGAGGTAACAAAACATCTGGGAGTCTCTTTCATATCCAGGAAATCTCCTCTCTGTTGCCTTCAGTACTGAATCCTCTATCATCACCTCTCTTTCCTTCTTCCTCTTCCCATCTGACCCCGAGATCCCTCTGCTTCTCCACACTATCAAGTATCCTGCCATTTACTCTGTACTCTGCCTTGGAGTTTGTCCTTCCAAAGTGTATCACCTCACACTTCTCCGGGTTGAACTCCATCTGCCACTTCTCAGCCCACTCCTGCATCCTATCAATGTCTTTCTGCAATCTTTGACAATCCTCTACATTATCTACAACACCACCAACCTTTTTTGTCGTCTGCAAACTTGCCAACCCACCCTTCTACCCCCACATCCAGGTCATTAATAAAAATCACGAAAAGTAGAGGTCCACGAACAGATCCTTGTGGGACACCACTAGTCACAATCCTCCAATCTGAATGTAATCCCTCCACCACCACCCTCTGCCTTCTGCAGGCAAGCCAATTCTGAATCCACCTGGCCAAACTTCCCTGGATCCCATGCCTTCTGACTTTCTGAATAAGCCTACCGTGTGGAACTTTGTCAAATGCCTTACTAAAATCCATATAGATCACATCCACTGCACTACCCTCATCTATATGCCTGGTCACCTCCTCAAAGAACTCTATCAGGCTTGTTAGACATGATCTGCCCTTCACAAAGCCATGCTGACTATCCCTGATCAGACCATGATTCTCTAAATGCCTATAGATCCTATCTCTAAGAATCTTTTCCAACAGTTTTCCCACCACAGACAGAAGCGCAAACACGAGGAATTCTGCAGATGCTGGAAATTCAAGCAACACACATCAATGTTGCTGGTGAACGCAGCAGGCCAGGCAGCATCTCTAGGAAGAGGTACAGTCGATGTTTCGGGCCGAGACCCTTTGTCAGGACTAACTGAAAGAGGAGCTAGTAAGAGATTTGAAAGTGGGAGGGGGAGGGGGAGATCCAAAATAATAGGAGAAGACAGGAGGGGGTGGGATGGAGCCAAGAGCTGGACAGTTGATTGGCAAAAGGGATATGAGAGGATCATGGGACAGGAGGTCCAGGGAGAAAGAAAAGGGGGAGGGGGGAAAACCTAGAGGATGGGCAAGGAGTATAGTGAGAGGGACAGAGGGAGAAAAAGGAGCGAGAGAAAAAGAATGTGTGTATATAAATAAATAACAGATGGGGTACAAGGGGGAGGTGGGGCATTAGCGGAAGTTAGAGAAGTCGATGTTCATGCCATCAGGTTGGAGGCTACCCAGACGGAATATAAGGTGTTGTTCCTCCATCTTGAGTGTGGCTTCATCTTTACAGTAGAGGAGGCCGTGGATAGACATATCAGAATGGGAATGGGACGTGGAATTAAAATGTGTGGCCACTGGGAGATCCTGCTTTCTCTGGCGGACAGAGCGTAGGTGTTCAGCGAAACAATCTCCCAGTCTGCGTCGGGTCTCGCTAATATATAGAAGGCCACATCGGGAGCACCAGACGCAGTATGTCACCCCAGCCAACTCACAGGTGAAGTGTCGCCTCACCTGGAAGGACTGTCTGGGGCCCTGAATGGTGGTAAGGGAGGAAGTGTAAGGGCATGTGTAGCACTTGTTCCGCCTACAAGGATAAGTGCCAGGAGGAAGATTGGTGGGGAGGGGTGGGGAGGGACAAATGGACAAGGGAGTCGCGTAGGGAGCGATCCCTGCAGAAGGAAGAGAGTTGGGGAGGGAAAGATTTGCTTAGTGGTGGGATCGCGTTGGAAGTGGCGGAAGTTACGGAGAACAGTATCTTGGACCCGGAGGCTGGTGGGGTGGTAGGTGAGGACAAAGGGAAACCTATTCCTAGTGGGGTAGCGGGAGGCTGGAGTGAGAGCAAATGTGCGTGAATTGGGGGAGAGGCGTTTGAGAGCAGTGTTGATGGTGGAGGAAGGGAAGCCCCTTTCTTTAAAAAAGACTGGGAGATCTTCCAGTTACACAGACCGCTCTTAAAGCAAAACATCCCTTCCAAATTTGATTTCCTCACTTCTTCTGATAGCATCAGATCATTGCTAACATAAAGTTCCAAAAATGCTGGAGTACTTTACGGCCACAATTCATGTGTGTGTCTTAACAATGGATATCAAATGTTGGATCAAACCTGATACCAAAAAGAAAATCTGCTTCTGACCAAATTGCGCATTCATGTCATTGCTTACACATTTTTGGAGATTATAATAACTGGAGAAATAAGGGTAACCCTGACTGACATCCTTCCCCACACACCCATTTTCAGTTTGAGCCCCCTGACACAGGTTTGCTGCATCCTAATTGCAGCTTCTCTATCAGCTCCCCAAGGGATAAATTAATGGATCAAAAAGCAAGGTTCCAGTCTGTCTGTCTGAAAGCTACACTGAATGAAAGACTCCACTTACATACTACTTCCTCACAACTCGCTAAGACTTTAAAGAGTTTAATATACGAAGTGCTACCACAAGGTTTATAAATTATTATATCAGATTTGTAGCACGAGGAATAATTGAGTTCTAGGAGTGATAGTCCTGACAAGTTAATTTTGTAACATGACACTTTCAAAATACATGAAAAATGTGAGTAATAATAATGCCTTGTTTAAATTTACTAATTAGCATACAACGTATTTAGATCTTACAAAATGTATACATTGGAGTCTTTATCCCAGCTAGATGAGTTGACACCTACAAAAATGACACAAACCAGGAAAAGAATATGACTCAAATGATTAATCTGCTGATGTTACAAACATAACTATACCCTCACCAGATTTGATTTCAATTATTTCACCGAAAGAATAGCTTTTGCAAAACTCCGATCATTTAATTATAAAGCTTAATATTTTAAAAATTCAACTCAAATAGCTGAATAGATTTTATGCCCTAAAAGAGATTTGATCCTATTCCTAATAATGAGGCCTTAGTGCCGTTTTATGAGACATACTTTGTGCTTGTGTGATCAAGATAAATGGAATAGTGGGTGGAAATTATCAGGAGTGCAATTACAAAGTAGTTTCAACTTTGCACAATGCAAAATTATCCACTACAAAAACAGAAATTGCTGGAAATACTCAGCAGGCCAAACAGCATTTATGGAAAGAAAAATAGAGTTAACATTTTGAGTACAAAGTCCATCATCAGAACTCGGAAGAGAGTTTTTTACAGTTCTGATGAAAAATTAACTCTTTCCATTGATGTTGCCTGGCTTGCTGAGTACTTCCAGAATCTTCTGCTATTGTTTCATATTTCCAGAATCTGCAGTTAATTTTTAATTTTTACAAAACTTATACTGACTCCAAACCAACATGCACTGCACTTCCCTCCATGACAGGAATCAATAGTAACTCGGACAAACAAAATAAAAACGGAACATTCATTAGAAAATCTTACTTATTTAAATCCCCATCTTTGTTCCTAAATTATTCAGATGGAGCACGTTATTTTCTCTAATCTGCAAGTATAGATCATTAGCCTAAATCCAATAAACCTAAGAGTAACCAATGTGAAGATCTTTACTTCTAGAAAGTGATGGGAAGGTGGCATAGTCAAAATGGTATTGGAGCCATTTGGAAACTCTCTAAAAGTAGCGGTCACAAAGCCTCCACTTAAATACATACGACTGCCCTGGACAAAAAAGGCCATGGAACACATTTCAAAGCCCATCTCCAATTTGACTCTAGCAGAGGACAAAGTGTCAGGAGAAAAATACGTTGTTCGTTCAGTCTTATTACCATTCTTGCTTTTTCCTTGTAGGTTCTGCACGCATGAACATTATGGCACCTTGCCCTGAGTTGACAGCATGGAGCTGGGTGATGTAAAGGATGTGTTGACAATAACATTGCTGTTAGCTGATTGTCTAATGCAATTTTTTATCTCACACTAATCAAATTTATATGGAATTTACAGTGTGGGAACAAGCTATTTGGCCAAACTAATCCATGCTAGTTTTTAAGTTCACTTGAGCCTGCCCTCATTTTAATTTTCAAACCACTCTATTTACATTAAGGAATCTTTGTTTCTTTTGCTTGTATATTTATTGAACCACCAGGCCCACAACATCACCACCCACCTCAAAATGCCTCTGTTGTTTGCCTCAGCAGTGCCTGCTGTTAGTTGGTTCCATTTTTTCAGCACAGCATGTAAAATTCTCTCCATCAACTTTAACAGCCACCTTAAACCCATACCTCCCTGACTGTGCACCAAATTCCTCAGAAAGAAAGAGCACATTGCATGCACAGTGGTTCAGCCAATAGAATTGAGTTCACAGTGCCAGAAAGCAGCGTTCAATCCTGATTTTGGATGTTACATGTGTGGAATTTGCATGTTCTCCTTGTGACTGCATGAGTTTCCTTCAGGGGCTCTGGTTTCTTCCTACATCCCAAAGAAAGTTGGCCACCATAAATTGCCCCTACACTGTCGGTAGTTGTCAGAACCTGGTAGAGTGGCCTCAATTTGCTTCTATATTTATGGTCTTACAGTCTAATTGACAAAGAGAAATGCACTGGCTCACCATCTGAGAGACAGTGACCAGGAATTTCCTGGAAACATAGAGCCCACATTACACTTCACTACATCCTAGTTCTACCCTTCCCCAGCCTGAGATCTTCCAGCAGCAAATTTCAACCACAGCCAGCTCTTGGTCAGCAAAAATCATGAGGAGCAAGTCCTACCAGGCATAAATGACACTGAAGAAGCTCCACCACTGTTCTGTTTGGATCGCAGTATCTCCAATCTCATTGACATTAAAGCTGTCAATCAATTTTAAGGTTTGTGAATGCCTCTGATATTGATACAAACTAGAAAGCTAAAGATTTGAATGCACAACTTAAAAGACGCATGCTGCCTCCCATCCCTGCGATTGTTCCTATCAACAGGACTGAGTAAAATTGCTGGGCCTGTGCCAGTTCTTACCTGCTTAATGTTCAACAGGTAGCTTCCCTGGCACATGTTGATGTTCCAAGGAGGCCAAAGTCTAAACAGCACAGGGAAACTTCGAGTGAGCTCTCCACGGGAGGTTCAGGACTTCTACACACTTCCTGACGTAGTACGGGAAAATACTGGCAGATCCATTCGGAGTTTCTGGCACTTCTTAAGAAAACCTGGGCAACTGTAATGCTCTTTTAATTTTCTTTTATTTAATATTGAGCACACCTCAATGTAATGTGTGACTTTTCATCTCCTATTTAGAAAGCCAATGAAATGTCCTAATTTGCATTCTATCTAATTCCTTCCAAGATTCTCTTAAATGAACAAATAACAGCCTAGCAACAGCCAGCCTAGGGAGCATATTGCAAATAATAGCATAACAACTTTAATTTATAAGTATCCTCAAAAGAACGAAGTGTATTTGGGATTAGCTGTGCATCAAGTTATTAGAATAGATATTGACAAGTCACTTAATTCTGTCAGATAGATCATTAACACACTGTACTGTGCAACAAGATTTATCACTGGCTGTTAATGCTCTAAACACAGCCTCCATCTCCTCTCATGTTAAAACTCTGAATATGTTATGCTTTTTTCTGGTGCTTTTCCCCATCAACAGTTTTGAAGGATTATATATTTTGAATCTGTCTTTTTATAAACATAGGTTAATCCTATAAATTATCCTAATTTTTTTTTTCAGAAAGGAATGTTTCTCAGCAGTGGAAGTTCTCTGTAACCCGCAGGCTAAAACAAAATTTGTTCTCTGTGTGATAAAAACAGGTGAAAATGGGGCTGACATCAAACATCATTATACCTGTTCCTTGACTAATGATTACAGTTAAAAGAACCAATATTGGGTTACGAATTTTCATTCTTTCTTGCAGTTCCTTCCAAATAGCTAGTGGGTTTATGTCCACCACATAATTGTTGACCATTTTTCCAAATTGGCCAATTAAGGCAGGGGTCCCCAACCTTTTTCGCAACGCGGACCGGTTTATTATTGACAATATTCTTGCAGACCAGACGACCGGGGGGGGGGGGGGGGGGCGGGGGGTAGGTAGGGTTGCCAATGGACAAGAGTAGCAGTCAAATATGTTTGTTTACCCCCAAGAAAGACTACAATGACCATGAAGCCTTGCGCCGGCACCAGTGCGCATGCTTGTATGTGCCGATTTTTTTCTACAAATCATTTTTGGTGATTCTGTTTGGGGGGGGGTGTTAATCACGATCGGAATATCGGTAATAAGTGGCTAATACACTCAATTTCCTTTCTAAAAGGGTTTATCTAACGAATTTAATATTAAACACACAGCACATATTTTCCTCGCATGAATATAGCGATAAGTCAATTATCAGGGGAGGAGAGGGGAGCTTGAAGTAAGTATTGAATGAACTTCCAGTAGAAGTGGTAGAGGCAGGTTCAATATTATCATTTAAAGTTAAGTTGGATAGGTATATGGACAGGAAAGGAATGGAGGGTTATGGGCTGAGTGCAGGTCGGTGGGACTAGGTGAGAGTAGCATTCGGCATGGACTAGAAAGGTAGAGATGGCCTGTTTCCGTGCTTTAATTGTTATATGGTTATATGTCACTTATAAGTCAATAGCATTATAACATTTTAAGTAACATTTGGATATTAAACACACAGCACATATTTTCCCCGTATGAACATATAAAATCATTGCAACACACCAATATCGCTGAATCAGTGGGAGCCCTGGGCTTGTTTCCCTGCAACAAGACGGTGCCATCGAGGGGTGATGGGAGACGGTGATACTGGAAGGGGGGTTCCTTATGTCCAGTCTATTCTGCAATTTAGTTTTCGTTGCATTCATTGCAGAGATATGTTGGAAATGGAAGCAACGTTTTCAGTGTTTTCGTGGCTATCTCCGGATATTTAGCCGTGACTTTGATCTAGAATGCCGGCAGAGATGTTATGTCAAACATACCTTTCAGCCCACCATCATTTGCAAGCTCGAGGAGTTGATCTCCTTCCAGCGCTGACATGGATGACGCATGGGTAATGACCTCGCGTGCGTTCGAGTTCAACAGTGGGCGTGACAGAGAATGAGGAATGGTACAGCTCAGTCATATCGCCAAATCATATCGTTTCCTTGCAGCCCGATAGCACATGCTTTGCAGCCCGGTGGTTGGGGACTGCTGAATTAAGGAATGCGTAACAGTTTATTCATAATAAAGCAATCCACCACAGAATTTAGACATATTCATGAGGCACAAGCAATGTAAGAACTATGTGTGTCAATTATTCACTTTTTATAGACGTTCTCTGATACCTTCAACAAATCTGGTAATCCAGAGAACCATTAGTCACATGACACAAGCCTTACTAAGGGACAGCAGCCCTAAATCCACAGTCGTTTTTTTCATTGTTATATATACCACAACTGGCATGATTCTTTTTGTAATGGCTTTGCTAAAGCTCTGCAATATGGGGAATTTTTCTCCATCTCACTGCCAGCTTCGGAATCATCACTTCTCCCATTTTCACTCCGTGAGCAGTCTGTGTTCAATCTCATCACTCAACCTTTCATTTCTGTTCAGAAGCACGGTGCAGGGATTCTCGCTGTTTTGGTGCTGCACCCTCTCCTCCTTTGTTCTCAGATGCTCACACTCTTCCAGTGAAGCAAATTGCAAGCTTGAAGAGCACTACATTTCTCTAGGGGGTAAGTTAAAACCTTCCAGGCCTTATACTGCCTTCAACTGCTGTGGATCTTCGCTGATATTCCTAATCTATGTTTCAGAACAAAACAGTTATCTCTTCTACACATTTTTATGTGTCTTCTATTCTGTGAGTAGGTCCTTTATCCTAAAGCCTGTGGAACTGAGGATGACCAGGTCTTGTATCACTCAGGATAAAGGAAGGAAACATTTCTGTTCTGATGAAAGGCCATTGAGCTAAAATGTTAACTCTTCCCCTCTCCAGTAATGCTGCTAAACCACCTGATTTTTAGAAACTTTCTTCCTTTTAACACGCGTTGCAGTCAGCTGATTGACTAAGTAGCTGATCCTCACCACAGCATTTTCCTCCCTTCCTTCCTCTACATTCATGGACCATGGGAGTGATATCCTCAACACATTTGTCAAGCCTCTGCCCCCTTCTCCTGTACCTGTTCATTCATTCCTCCTCCAGAACTATATTTTGTTTCTTCATAACTTCCATTTTCTCCTCTTTTTTTGCCCTTGCACCATTATTCTGTTGCTTTCCCCCATATCTACTTCCCTTCACCTTATTTTTAATGCTTTTATTCCATCCGCTCATCCATTCCATGACACGCTCAGTGCTGTCATTTCCTTGGCTTGGTATTTGCTGAAATTCTGTCAATTTCTGAAACATTTTCAAAATTTATTTGTTTAGAAGTACAGCATGATAATAGGCCCTTCCAGCCAATGAGCCCAATTACACCCATATGACCAATTACACCACGAATCCGTATGTGGGAGAAAACCGGAACAGTCGTAGAAACCCACACAGTCACAGGAGGAACACACAAAATCCTACCGACAGTGGTGGGAATTGAACCCAGTGTTCCACTGATTCCTATGCTACTGTGAGCTAAACTATTAACTCTCCACCATTGCTGCTAAACCACCCGATTTTTAATAACATTTTTCCTTTCAACATTATGTATAATTATGGTGCTGTCAGGTTTTGTTCCTGTTTCATAAGTAATTGTTTCAGTTCTTGCACATGCAAGATTTCAAAAGCACAAGGCTACTCCAGGTTTAAGCCCTTAATGCGGCAGATGTGAGGGCAGTGCTGAAAGAATGCTGCACAGTCTAAGGGCCTGCATTCCTGATCAGACACTAAACTAAATGCCTACTCTAACAAAGGTCTGAAAATAATGCCATGACATTAGTTCAAAGAAAAGCTGCCTCATCTCTGAAATGGCAGAGCTGAAAATCTGATCACGTGGCCATTTAGCTCAATATGGATCTCCCAGTGGCCACACATTTTAATTCCACATCCCATTCCCATTCTGACATATCTATCCATGGCCTCCTCTACTGTAAAGATAAAGCCACACTCAGGTTGGAGGAACAACACCTTATATTCCCTCTGGGTAGACTCCAACCTGATGGCATGAACATAGACTTCTCTAACTTCCGCTAATGCCCCACCTCCCCCTCGTACCCCATCCGTTATTGATTTTTATACACACATTCTTTCTCTCACTCTCCTTTTTCTCCCTCTGTCCCTCTGACTATACCCCTTGCCCATCTTCTGGGTCCCACCCCCCCCACCTTGTCTTTCTCCCCGGGCCTCCTGTCCCATGATCTTCTCATATCCCCTTTGCCAATCACCTGTCCAGCTCTTGGCTCCATCCCTCCCCCTCCTGTCTTCTCCTATCATTTTGGATCTCCCTCTCCCACTTCCACTTTCAAATCTCTCACTAACTCTTCCTTCAGTTCGTCCTGACGAAGGGTCTCGGCCTGAAATGTTGACTGTACCTCTTCCTAGAGATGCTGCCTGGCCTGCTGCGTTCACCAGCAACTTTGACGTGTGTAGCTCTATGGCCATGTCTCTTACATGCAAATAGGCTCTTTTTTCCCCTCCAAAAGGTTCAGCAATGCATTGAGACATACAGAGATCTTTGCTTCCCCTCTTATTAATATAAATGACAAGAGATTCTAATATTTAGAGTAACATGTTAGAAGGTCAATCCCCTATGGTCTCACAAGATGCTGTGAGCATCAGGTTAACACCTATTATAAAGTGCAAAAGGATTTCTAGGTCATAAACACCTCTTTCAGTAGCTCGGGTATGGAGAATTTTAAATTTCTGTGGGTGCCCATTTTAATTTCAAATACATGATTTATATCTTCCAGAAGCTGTCTGACCTGCAGCACAACTCCAGCATTTCCCACAGTACTTAGTCTGCCTTTACCATCCACTGCAACGCAGTTCGCAGCTTTCTTCAGCACTGTCTTTTACACCGTAACTTCATAAATGAAAAGTAGGAGAAGCAGGATATGTGTCTGAGATCATCCCATTAGAGAATGCTTAAGATGCAGCAACAAATCCCTGGGGGAAGTTAGCTCAGATAGTAGAGCAGGGTACTTGCAAACTCTTTATTCTACTACCAGCGCTGTTGTCTGCTTAAAAATTCTCTTCTAATTGAAATAGCCACCTAAATGATATTCAAGAATAAGTTTCAATGATTTATGGATTATCTAAAGAAACTGAGACAACCTATATTGAGGTTCATTCCATCTTACAAAATTAATTGTTAGGGTACCTACTTGCTTTACTGATTTAATGAGCCCCAGCAGACACAATCCCCTTCCTGTACTCCCACTTTCAGCACATTAGAAACTGGAGTGCAATTTGTTTCTGAGACATCATGTTCGCATCTCTGGGCTTGAAAAGGACTATGAGGACCCAAGGTTAGCCGGTTTTCTAAACCAATAGATTTGAAGAGTTTGGTAAGACGAAACACAATATAAACCTGACTGTACGGAAACTGCTGTGGTGGTTTAAGTAAAAAGAGTACAATATTCAAGAGTATTCAATAACTATTCAAGAGTACAATTGCAAGATAGCCAGTATGCAAGACTGGCAGGTGATTTTCATAATACTTGATTTGTCATATATGAAAACTCACATTAATTCAGCAAAATGTACATAATATGCACAACCAAGTAATGAGCCCTCACAACCATATTGGTGCATAAAACCCATTCATGCTAAGGATAATATAAAAGAAAAGATAAAGCTGTGAATCCATTTAAGTCCTGACTATAGCTTCTGTTAAACACGTTGATTTTAATGTCAGTTACAACATGAATTGATAATATATAAGTTACAGATTTATGTTTCTAAATAACTCTGTTGAAGATAAACTATTTTTGTACATTTTTGATAATAGAATAATGGCTGCATATATAATTACCTGCAGGTCTGTTAAATTTAACTTGTTTGCATTTTAATGCTACAGGAGCCTTTATTTAATAAAAGTTTCATTACTTACATACTGCTGTCACTGCATATTTCTTGAAATCATTTTTATTTTATCATGCTACATATTACTACCATGTAAAATGTATTCCGATTACAATGGTTTTTTAAAACCTCCAAGTACTAACATACATAATACTGTCGTTAGTGGTAAAATGAGAACATCTATATGCAAATTAAGGATGATTTACACAATTAATCAATGTTAAATCTAATGGAGCCATAAATATACAATTATACCTGCATGAAGTGTAAACAACGTATTGTGGTAATTTGTATATAGAAAAAAAATTAACCTAGTTCTTTTGCAGTAAATAGATCTTTCAAATATGTTAAAGATAATGATTTCTGTGATGGAAACAATATTTTGTAATTAGTACAATGTTCATGCCTTCTGAAAGATGAATTGCTTGCCTTATCTATACATCATCCCCCATAACATAATAAATAAATTCTCCAAATTGCACAAGGTTGAGTAACACTTTTGAGTCTTGTAAAACTTTGATGTAAGTTTTGTTTGAAAATATAAATGTTTCCTCATTGTTCTGTTTTATTTATTTTGTCATTTCCAGTTCTACATTTTTGATCTTTGATTAAATATTAACACATCATGTCATACAAGGCTGAAAGATTATTAGCTTAAATTTGTTCATCCTAATATCAGCTGTATAACTGTAAACTGTAAACCTGAAAGAGCTTTGATTACAACAGATCATATCGTTGTTAAAATACATCACCTGGGGAATCTCTGAAAGACGTTTCCATGTTAACAATTTTGAGAGAAAGAAGAATGGCAGGTATCTTATTTTCATACATAAACCAGTTTGCCAGCACAATTGCAATCTAGTTACTGGAAGGAGTGAGAGATGCTCAGGGGAAAAGCCTGACTTGCTGCCACTTAGCCTGGAATCCATTACCTGTGGCAAGAAAGCTTGTAGAGACCTTATAGTAAGTTACGTAATAGCCTGGAAATTGTAATAGTGTTAATGTCAACCCATCGTTACTTTTGGGTAGAACTCACAGCAGCTCATGTACAGTACATATTTCAAGGTACCACCAGTTCCCATGTAGAAAGCAAAGTGTTCAATTTGATGTCAGGAAGAGGAGGTTTGCATTTCGCAAACTGCCTTCTCTTAAGCATTTTGATGCTCCACCACTGAGCTCTGTGGTGAGTCCAAGAGGCTGAATGAACAGATATCTGACCTCCAGCTCATTTTGTACAAAAGTCAGAGGTGAGCTGAGCTGTAAACAGATAGCAGCCAGCCATTCCTACTGAACAGCCAGCCATAAGCCAGCTCCATTTGGCTACAAATAACCATGACCTCATCATTCAACTGGTGAGTGTAAAGTGAGATATTGAAACTCTGATATGAACACGCACTGTTTCAACCTGTTTTTTTATGTCCTTGATCTAAAATAGGGTGGAACCTGCCATTTCTTGGTACCATTTATTGATTGTTATTGAGAAGTTTATCTGTAAGTTCACAGAGTGAGAAAGAGACAGGTCATTATCCACATTAGTAGTTATAGTGCAACCACTAGAGTTAAGTATAATGTTCTGTCAAGATGGAGAATGCGTGTCTGTGACTTTTTTAATGTGTGGAGGTTAATGCACAGGGAGCCACCACGTGACCCATGACCGATTGGGGGGCACGGTGTGCAAGATGACTGGTGACTCTTCACTGCTGCAGCCTTCACCACCTTCACTGGTGTAATGATTGGTTATCATCTTCCACCTGCTCCAGTACTGAGCTCTTGCTTGGATCGCTCACTGCCTATAACCTCCCCCTTGATCTAGAACACAAGAGAAGGAATGTGATGCTGAGGCTTTATAAGGCACTGCTGAGGCCTCACGAGTATTGTGCATAGTTTTGGGCTCCTCATCTTAGAAGAGATGTGTTGGCTTTGGAGAGGGTCCAGAGGACTGATCATTTCAGGAATGATAGGGTTATCACACGAGGAAAGTTTGATGGCTCTGGGTCTGTACTCACTGAAATTTAGAAGGATGAGGGGGGACCTCATTGAAACCTTTCGGATGTTGAAAGGAATAGAGAGAGTAGATGTGGAAAGGATGTTTCACATGGTGGGAGAGTCTAGGACAAGAGGGCACAGCCTCAGGATAGAGGGGTGTTCATTCAAAACAGAGATATGGAGAAATTTCTTTAGCCAGAGGGTAGTGAATTTGTGGAATTTGTTGCCACATGTATCTGTGGAGGCCAGCCAGGTCGTTGGGTATATTTAAGGCAGAGATTGATAGGTTTTTGATTGAACATGACATCAAAAGTTATGGGGAGATGTCCGGGAAATGGGGTTGAAGAGGAGAAAAAAAGGATCAATCATGATTGAATGGTGGAGTAGACTCGATGGGCCAAATGGCCTAATTCTGCTCCTATGTCTTCTGACTTTATTGCCATGGGTGACCCTACTAGGAGCTAGGCTCCAGATGGCATTGCCTTCGGTATCTCAGGAACACACAAGCCTCTCCACCACGACAAGGTGACGATCCCCGAAGGACTGCAAGTGTTACAGAAGCCCAAGATTCTACAAAACGGTGAGTGCCTAATGGACCATTAATTTTACCTTAATGGTAGCAGACAGGAAAAACAGAGAGGGAGTCATACAATTTGTAGAACTGTTCATCATCGACAGGAAAAACAGAGGAGTGTTGCAATTTGTAGAACTGCTCCTCACAGCTTCAGTGACCCACATTCAATCATAACTTCCAGTTGTCACATGTTTGTTTGTATGTTATCCCTGTGAACTTGTGGGTTTCCTCTGGGTGCTGAGGTTTTCCCACACATCCCTTAGATGTATAGATTGGAAAATTAATTGGCTACTATAAATTGCTCCTAGTGTGCAGATTAACCATTAACCCAATTATTGTGTTAATGGGTTGATCTACACTGGGGAGAATCAGGTGAAGCTATTGGGAAACAAGAAGAATAAAATTGGAATGAGTGTAATTGGGTTAATGGTTGGTATAGACTCAGTATGCCTCCTTCTGTATTGTTTTGCTCCTTGATCGTGACTATACTCATATGTACTATTGCTGAGTATTTTATTTAAGCACTACATATGTACATCTAAAGACTGGTACATATTACAACATAGTGGGCATGATTACTGCTCATTGCATTTAACCATGGTGTTTCCCTACATAACAGGAGTAGAAGAGCTTATTTTTGTCAGCAGGAGTTTCCACCCATACACCTTGGCTTCCACTTTTAGAACCTGGTTAGGAGGCTCTTATTCTTGTGTTTGAAGAAATTTCTATTTACAAATTGTATAATTCTAAAATAGAGACTCAAGCAATGGCAATTGAAAGCTGGCTTGAATGGGAATTTTGGTCAGCTGGAACAGTTGGGCTAAAGGCCCTGTTTCTCTGCTATGTGATACTATGCCTCTATGATCAGAAACAAGTCAATAAAGGCAAGAAGTCATTTAAAGCAAGTTTTGTGCTTTATTGATTTGGATAAATATTGCAAGTGAACGAGATCCATTGTGTCCATGGGAAATTATCCAAAAAAGTCCTTTCAAACGAGTGACAATAGACACGACTTTAAGTGAAACAGTGCCCACTGGACTCTAAATATAATGGACATCACCCAAAATTATTCATTGATCAGAATTACATCATCTCCCCAAAATTAGTCTAAAGATGCATGAGCTGAATGGAGTTTTCCAAGTGTTGGATCTCCATTCAGCATTGGCTTTCAGTAAAGCATTTGTTTTAAATTAAAAGACAGCTTGATTAAGCTTGGACTTTTGGATCTGTGATGACCTGCAGCTGAAACCACTTGTAGATACCTGAGTTATTTGCAGATTTACTTTACTGCAGAGTACAGCTTGGACACAGATGTCCATGATGAGAGATTACAAGAATGAATGAATGCACTCAGCTGTCTCAATTAGTGGTAATTAAACTGTTCTCAAATGTTTTTTGTACAGCTACTTCATTAGGAACAGATGTAGATCTGGAGATGCCATGCAAGCCAAAATCCACAATCATATGTAATAGGAAATGATCTGACAGCTTCCACTGAGACATCTGGATCCATCATAGTGCAATAGAAAGCTACTTCATTACTTCTGATTAAGACAAATGAGTGAGTTTGGAAAAATCTGCATTGATTATCTCCAGTTAATGAGTATTTGTCTTCAAGACTTTTAGCTTTAGGAAACCTTATAAAAAGTTGTTTATTTGGATTCAACATTTTTTTTTAGAATGAACAGTTATGATAAAATTGGATTCAAGATTATTTATTACGTTTTTATGTATTCCATTAGTTGCACTTGAATGAGTCTACAATATCTATTGGATTATGTATCATTATAACAAGAGTCTTCACATCCTGAAAACTGGAACAATAATCAAGATGCTGGAGAAACTGAGAGGGTCAGGCAGCATATGTGGTGGAAATAGAATGCATTTACCTCAGCAGATACTGTTGGGTCTGTTGAGTTCCACTAGTATCAAGATATTTGCACTGGAAAGAAATATTCCAAACTACATAACTACAAGTCAACGCTGAACTTCTCTCCTCAGGCCACTTATGGCAATTATTGTCTTTGAATCCATGTCAAATGGAAACCTTCCCAAAGTAAATAGATTTTATCTCACCTGTGGGCTTGAATCATTACCTCACAAAGAACTAAGCCTTCTGGGTGCATCTGAACTTTAGCGTCCAGGGATGATGGGGTAGGGCTCAAAGAAATATTGTCTATCTTCAAACATAAAACTAATCCTGTGTTGGTGGCTCGGTAGCAGAACAGTTAGCATAATGCTTTACAGTGCCAGCAATCCGGAGTTGGGGTTCAATTCCCACCACTGTCTATAAGGAGTTTGTGTGTTCTCCCCATAACTCCATGGGGTTCCTCCATGTGCTATGGTTTCCTCCCACATTCCAACACACAAGGTTTACGGTCATTAAGCTGTGGGCATGCTATGTTGGCGCAGGAAGAAAGGCAATACTTACAAGCTGCCCCCTGCACATATTTGGATTGTGTTAGCCATTGATGCGTTTCACTGTTTGTTTCAATGCACCTGTGACAAATAAAGCTAATTTTCAGTCTTTAATCATGCTTGATTGTTAAGTGGTCTTCTGCAAACAAGGCTTGGAAATTTTTCCCCAGTGTTAACTGAAATACTGTACAAACAATTAAAAACAATTTAACCCATTTAATTGTTTTTAAATTAGAAATCTAGAACTTGGGCATTGCATGATTCAACAATTGCAATGGCATAGGTAGAATAGATACTATTTCAGAATGAGTGTAAATTTTGTCTAATGGGATTGATTATTCTGCTGAAATGCCTGTGGCTCTTATTATATTGTTCTGTGCATTGATTTTTCATCTGATCCATTAGTACTCCTGAATACTGTGCAACACTGGGATTACTAGGCATGATTGGCTATCTAAAATCTTGTATTTTGCATGTCCATAAAAGGGCTTTGTATTGATTAGACTGTAACGTATTTACACCAAAGCCTTTAACCAAACTTTTTTGGTACACCTGCACTAAACTATGTGAAAACTTATGAGGGTTTTACAAAAACAACGCCAGCAACATTTTTTTAGTACTGGGGTAAGGAACAAATATTAAGGAAAAAACAAAACAAAGTGTTGAAAATATAGAATAGGTATACCTGTATTTGAAAGCTAAGCAAATGAGTTAAAAAGTTTGGAACTTACTTCTGATATAATACAAAACACTCCCAACACAAAACATTATTTAAGCTTTCCTTTCCCTTTCAAACACATGGACATGTTGTCTTTCCAATATTGTCTGTTTTAATTTCTGATGTTTTTGTCTTAACATTAAAGGTAAAATTGTTTCAGGATTCCATTCATTATAATATTAAACAATATAACATTTTATATTTAAGAATGTTATTGCTCAATAATAAGTTCAATATATATTAAAATGTATCATTTTGATATGCACGCAATGTCAGTGATTTAATGGAATACTTTTCTACTTTAAATTTTCCTCCCCATATCTCTAATTCTGATAGCATCTTCACCTCCAACAATGCTAATATAAGTCACCTGTGGCACTGTTTATTTTGAACCCATGTCCAGTGGGAAAAGGGGCTTAGATAAATAAAGCTCAACTCACATTAAATCATTGCTAGTCATCAGTGAGAGGAGACTCACCTCGCCTCTTGTTGATTTTAAACCCTACCCCTCAAGGATAAAAGGAAGAGAACAAACAGGTACGTTTGAGTTCACACCAGTTAAAATAAAATCCTCTGCAATATTCATTATTAATAAAAATGCTTTTGTCCATTATAACTTTCAAGATTAATTCTGTTGTCTCCACAGGCAGTTACTCAGTTACTTTTTTTCCTTTGAAGAGGTTTAAATGTCTATACTTCTTTGTGTAATTGTCTCCTAATTTTTATACTTAGCAATTATGTGGATTTGATCTTAATCTTTATTATGCCCAGGCACAATATTAAAAAGTACAATCATCGAGATGCAGTAGCAATTGAAATTTTAACTTACAGCATAATGAACCCCTACAAAATTAAACTTAACATAGAGTTAATAATGAAAATGTTACAATGAAAATTTGAGAAGTGCATCAATGAATACTGCCTATCCGCTCTATCATTTTAGCTCTTCACAAGTCACTCTCAGGATATCAATTTTCAGGATATTGCAAAGATGTTGCCTAGATTAGAGGGTGTACCTTAGGAGAATAGGTTGAGTGTACTTGGCCTGTTCTCCTTGGAGAGATGGAGGATGAGAGGTGACCTGATAGAGGTGTATAAGTTGATGAGGGGCATTGTTCGTGTGGATAGCTAGAGGCTTTTTCCCAGGGCTGAAATGGTTAACACGAGGGGGCATAGTTTTAAGGTGCTTGCAAATAGATACCCAGGGGATGTCAGGGGTAAGAGATTGGTGGGTGCGTGGAATGCATTGCTGGCAGCGGTGGAGGAAGCAGATACAACAGAGTCTTTTAAGAGCCTTTTAGATAGGTACATGCAGCTTAGAGAAATAGACGGCTATGCGGTAGAGAAATTCTAGGCCTAGAAATTCATTGTGGGCCGAAGCACCTGTAATGTGCTGTAAATTTCTATGTTCTATGATATGATATCCTGAGGATTATTCCAAGATCCAAGATTGTTTAATGTCATTTCCAGAACGCAAGTGTAAAGGTGAACAAAATAATTGTTACTCTGCACAAACAAAACATAATAAAGAGTGCAAAAAATAATATTTTTAAAAAACCATAATAATAATAAATATAAATGCGTAAGACCTAGGTGTTTTCTTTCACTGCGAAGCATTCCAAACTTTGCTGTGCAGGCATCCATGCCAAACTATCCTCATCAAACTCAAGAATTTCTTTACCTATTTGCTTTCCAACAAATGAAAATGCAGCTGATGCAGAGGAATCCAGTGATATGTGTCTGTTGGCTGAATAGATTGCTTTCAACATTGGAAGCTTTTGTTTTTCCCTCTACCTTTAACTCTCTTCTGTGTTACCATCATTTACACTAATGTCCATTCATCCATTAAGCTTGCTCATCAACAAAGTCCCATGTGTCAGTATTAAAGTCTTTGCCTTTGTTTCCGCGCTCCTGCATAGCCTTGGTCTATTTATTTATAGCATCCTCTAGCTCCAAACATTCTTTTATCTCTCTAGTCCCTGCTTTCACAATTGGTGGCTCTGTTTTCAACTAAATTTTTTTCTGTCTAAGTTTCTCCATCTTATTCGTTTGTGCTTTGAGACACTCCTTAAAATCTTTCTCAATCAAACTGTTTTAATTGGTTATAATGTCTTGTAGGAATCCATTTAACAGCATCTGCAGGTATTTAAATGTGCTCTTGCGCAGTCAGGTTCGAGCACTTTTTATACAACAGGCTGTTGAAGGATTGAGATGGTAATGCCACAGCAAGGAAAATTGGTTCTCTTCAACCTGAGTGAACTGGCAAAGATGTGCACATCTTTTATTTTCAGAGAGAATTATAACATTAATGCCTCTAAGACTGAGGAGAAAGTGTAAATTAGAAAGAGTGAATGCATATCATTCAGGGTCAGAGAATGAAATTAAAAAGAGAAAGAAGACATAAATAAAATAACATTTCCAAACATTACAGCTTGAAGATTGTGACTCCCTGTGTGAAACAATTAATGAGTGATAAGAATCGAAGAAAAAAATAAAGTTGTTAGAAAATAAATACAACTTGTGATTTTATTCCTGTCTTATAGGCATCCGTTAGTCCTATGAGACCATGGATTTGCGCCTTGGAAGGTTTCCAGGGCGCAGGCCTGGGCAAGGTTGTATGGAAGACCAGCAGTTGCCCATGCTGCAAGTCTCCCCTCTCCATGCCACCGATGTTGTCCAAGGGAAGGGCATTAGGACCCATACAGCTTGGCACCGGTGTCGTTGCAGAGCAATGTGTGGTTAAGTGCCCTGCTCAAGGACACATGCGCTGCCTCAGCCAAGGCTCGAACTAGTGACCTTCAGATCACTAGACTGACACCTTAACCATTTGGCCACGTGCCAACACAGGTGGCACTGTTGACTTATTCTACACGTATTCCTGTCTACTATTCAAATAAAACAGCTTCATGACATCCTGTGTATTTCCATGGTAAACCAGATAGTTCGATGCCAACTTTGTGAAGCTCAATGCAGAAATGCATATCATACTGCTGTGATTAATACAATATTTTCATTGCCTGAAGCTAGAATACCACTGACCCATAAACAAATACAGCCTTGCAATTATTTGACAGTGACTTATGAGCCATAACCTCAGTCTATGATATTAGTTGATAATTTTCCTCCACATGAATTTGTTCTTTTTCTCATTATTTATACTGCTATGTCTTCCATTTCAATCATAAACTGTAATTCATAGAGGGACAAGTGCATTTGATCACCAGGACTGTATGGATCCCACCTTTGATACTTGTGTCTTTAGGCATCATTAACTTAATGTACTGAGTTGCATTCAGTAGTAAGTGATCGCTTCTATACCCATTTATTACCATTTGTCCAAGATGCATTTCCCTAGCAAAAGTGTCAATATCCATGACATGCACCATAATAAAAATTGAGAATGACACACGTAAAACTACTACGGAAGGAACAGACAGAGGAAAGATAATTCTGAGCAGATTAGAATGAAACTATGGAAGACAAATGGGGAAAATGAATGTTGACTGTTACGTACCCTGTAACTGGGTTGCCAAACCAGCAGAAATGGATCACTCAGTTGGAGTCTGGATTACTAGAACTAAGAAAGTTTTATTAAAGAAACAAGCAACACAGTACTCTAATCAAAAGGATAATAAATGCAACAGTTCAGCAATGATAAACACACATGTACACAGAATTAAGATAACAGGATCAATCAAGCTCTATCGTCGTCTGGGGTAAATGACCAGTTTCAAAGTGGCACAAAGTTCAGTTCAATTGAATTCAGTTCAGTTCGCAGTAATCACTGCCATGGGAGATGGACAGTGTGGGGGAAGGAGAGAGAGAGCAAAACGAATGAATATTCAAACGGCTTCCACACAGACCTTCGATATTCTTCGCAGTCAGCTTTCGGGCGAGCCCTTTGTGATGTCTTCTGAGGTCACCGACCGTGACCCCTCCATTTCCAGATTCAATCGTTTCTCTGTGGTGAACCTGGCACCCAGGCAAGGGCGGACACACACCAGGTTCCCGCTGATCGTGCCTTTCCACCCTGTGCGTCTATGGCTTGGTCCCGTGACCGATCTTCCAAAACTTCCCACCGACTTGTGGGAGACGCACTGCTTCCAGGGTCTCGTTACCTCGGGGTGTCGTGTGTGTCTTGCCTTAGCGAACCTGTCCTTTTTTATCCCCCTGCTGGGGTATCGCCCGTCCATCACTTCAAACAGTTCAGGGTTCAAAGGGGGAGCCGATCCTGACAACTCTCCTTCTGTTAAACTCTCCAAATTCATTAACATCTCCAAATGCTGCTCCATTGTTTTCCTTATCTCTCTTGCTCCTGAAGGCAGGTGGCAGACCAACTGCTGATCCCACTGGTGCCAGCACAGGACAGCTAACATCTTAATCTATGTGTATTCTCGTCACATGACAAATAGATGGAAATGTAAAAAAAAGAAATAATTGCAACAGGACTATTAAAAATAAGAAGCATGAATGTGCCATCTGACCCTGCTGCATCATTTCATGCTGATCGTTTAGCTCAATATGTATTACCTCCATATCTCTCATTCCCTCAGTTTGCAGAAACCTATCAACCTCTGTTCTGAATTCACACTCATT
The DNA here is from genome assembly GCF_030028105.1 of Mobula birostris. Classification (NCBI taxonomy): domain Eukaryota; kingdom Metazoa; phylum Chordata; class Chondrichthyes; order Myliobatiformes; family Myliobatidae; genus Mobula; species Mobula birostris. The sequence goes on along the minus strand of NC_092375.1, from coordinate 64,802,269 downwards.
CGAGGTGGAGAAATCCCCAGTCTCTGCATGAAAAAATCTTCTCCTCAGTTCAGTCCTAACCAGCATCTCACTTACTCTGAGATTGTGGTAGCTGCCAAAAGAGAGAAACATCTTGATAAACCTGGCAACTTGTCTCCCCTTGTTAAAGCAGAAGTAGCTAGTTTCAGTGTTATCTTTGACTTAGATTTGAATTTTAAATCCCACATAAAGAAAGTGACCAGAGCAGCATTTCAATGCAAGAAAGGGAGGTCCATAATGATGCTCAAAAACCAATACACGGCGTTATAATGAATAGACTAGATTATTGAAGTGCACTTTTTAATGGCCTTCCAAACCAATCTAGCAGCAATGTTCTGCACTAAAAGTTCAGAATGCTACTGCTAGACTATTAATGAATACCAGAATGAGGGAGCATATCACCCCTGTCCCATCTACTCTACATCGGTATCCTGTATCTTTCAGAATTGATCTTAAAGTCCTCTTATTTGTTTTTAAAGCTCTAAGTGGTCTGGAATCAGAGTACATCACAGAACAGAATCGTTTTTATTTTACAATCCTGTTTGAGCTCCCAGGTCTTCTTCTTCTAGTCTCTTAGATTTAAACAATCGCCCTCAAAAGTAAATTGGTAGGTCGTCTTTTTTGAACTGCACTCCCAAACTATGGAGCTCAATACCTGAAACTATAAAGGATGCAGATTCAGTTAAAACTTATAAATGCCAGCTCAAAACCTATTTATTTATCCTTGCTTTCAACTAACATATTTTCATGTTTGCATTTTAGCCCATTGTACAGCACTTTGAACTGTGTTGTTTGTATGAAAAATGCTCTGTTGGTAAGTTATTATAATTGGTTCTGGCTCCACAGCCAAGAGAAACATTCTCCTTACATTCAGAAACCTTCCATTCTTGGAACCAGTCTAATAGAGATTTGCTACAGATACTTTTTATGTAAGCAAACCAAGACTGTACACAGTACTCCAGATGCTGTCTCACCAAGGCCCAATATAATAAACCCAATGGTTCCTTACCACAATATCCATATTCCTCTTGAAATAAAGACCAACATAGCTTTTGCTTTCCAAATTGCTTTATGATCTCTATATATTTCAGTGACTTTTATACATCCATGCTCCTTTTGAGTACCAATGTTATCCACTTGCTCACCATTAAAAATACTCTACTCTTATTTTTACACCAAAGTAAAATAACTTCACGTTTTCCACATTATCTGCCATGTTCTTACCCATTCACTTGCTTGTTCATATGACTCTTTACATCCACCTCCCTGCTCAGATTCCCACTGCTTTCTGTCATTAACAAATTCAGAAATATAATATTTAGTTTCCTCTATCAAATCACTGATATATTACATGAATAGCTGGATTGCAAGTACCAATATTTGGAGTATCCCACCAGTCGCAGTCCATTTATTCCCATTCTTTGCCTTCTGTCCATTAACCAATTCTCAATCCATACCAGTATGTTATTCCCCATCTGTATTGTTCTGGGGCTCTGACTTTGCTTACTACCCTTCTGGAGAGCTCTTACTGAAAACATTTCAAAAATTGAAATAATCAGAATCACTGGTTCTCCCTATCCATTCTTCTATTCAGAGCCTCAAAAAACTCGATTAGTCAAATATTATTGTTCCTATCATAAATTCATGTTGATTCTACTCATTTCTATTCTGTTATTACATTCTTAACACTTTCCTTCCACTGACATTAGGCCAACAGGTCAGCAGCTCACAGTTTTTCCTATTTTTCCTTTTCTCAATATTTGCTGGCCTCTCATCGACAGGAACAATTCCAAGGTATATAGAAGTTTGGAAGAAAATAATAACTTCTAGTTTCATCACCTTGTGTTGTACTTATTTCTTTTAATCTCTCATTCTCACTAGAACTTTGGCTCTCTGACAGGTTGTTCATGTCATCTTCTGTGAGACAGATATAAAGTATTTGTTTAATTCCTATAAATATTTGCATCTCTTTCTATTGTCACGTACCCTGTGACGGGGGTTAAGAACCAGCAGAGATGGAAAACACTTTGGAGTCTCGTATTGCTATAAACTAATAATATTTATTAGTGACTACACAATACAGTAATATAAATGTAAATAAATCAAACAGGTTAACAATGATTATATATAAAAGTAAGTGTGGAATATATATGTATGAAAAAACCAAGCTTCTTTAAGTCTAGGGGTAAAAAGATACAGTCTTACGATATTGAGTAAAGTTCAGTTCAGTTCAGTTCGTGTTATTTAGTTGAGTAGTGATGGATGGAGAGAGAGAGAGAGAGAGAGAGAGAGTGAGTTGAGTCTTCAGGTGAGCTGATACTGTCGATCTTCTCATCGTCCTCCGAAATCCTTTACAAGTCACCGACTGTGACCTTAACCATGGGGACCGGTCTTCTGTGGTGGAGCTATCACCCAGGCAAGGGTGGACACATAGACAACTCCCCACCAGTCAACCCCTTCTCCTTCAAACTGGAACAGCAAGTTGGATCAATCTGCCTGATTGATCCTCCAAAACCCACTTTCTCTGTGGGCATAACAATGCTCATTCAGTGTCCAGATCATGTGTCCTGAGGTCTGTATCATCTGACCCCCTATTTATTTCTCTGTGCTGAGCATCACCTGTCATTCAAAGAGTCCCTCCCTCCTTTGTCTGTAAAGGAGTACAAGCAGGCAACAAGTCCTTGGAAATAACATCAACAACCTGCTGAAAATCATAACATCGAGTGTCCACCGCCTTCGGCCACCATAGCAACCTTCCAGCTGCTTGGTGCTGTCTCCAACTCCCAACTCAGTAAAAATCCAAAGTTACTTCCAATGCCTTAAAGTGACAGTCCAACTGTTAATCTTCGTCTCTCTCTCTCTTCAGAAGCAACATATCGGTGGTAACTAACTCCGTCTCTCTCTCCTTTCCAAACAAACCATCAATGATAAATGTCTCTCTCCAAACAGTTAATAGGGGTACTCCAGGATCCCCTCATACTCTCCTTCCTCAGGGAGAAAAAATTGTCGAAGACGATTTTTTTTAAAATATCCATCACAGGGTTTTAAACAATACAGGGAAAAACATCAGATGACAGCGCAAAAATGGTTACAGTTTTCAACTTAACATCAGGATAAGCAATCAGCTATAACATTGTCAGTACCTTTTACATGTTTGATTTTTTTAAGTCACCTTCCTGCAATACTAGACTCCAATTTAACAACCTTCTATTTTTTATCCTTCATTTTATTTAAAAACACCAGCGGATTATAACCCATGTAAACTACAAGTGCTCTCTGAGCAACAGAAAGGTTTTGAGGTCTCTGATCATAGGCCTCAAAATATTGTAAAGCCAGAATAAGTGCTAGCAATTCCTTTTCAACAGTTGAATGATTTTTCTGGTTTACATTAAAGTTCTTTAAGAAATAAGCTACTGGATGTTCAATGTCATCCACTCCCTTCTGTAACAGTACTGCCCCAGCAGCTTCATCACTAACACCTGTTGTTATAGAAAATGGCTTTGAAAAGTCAGGTGCTTTGAGCACAGGATGGTTTTCAAACGTTCAAACGCCTCCTGGCAAAGGTCACTCCATTCAAACCTTTCACTCTTCCCTAGGAGCTTTGTTAGGGGGAGAGCGATGTCAGCAAAGTTCTTCCATGATTTTCTTTAATACCCAACCATTCCTAAAACCCTTCTTAAAGCTTTCTTGTCAGTCAGAACAGGAACTTCAGCAATAGCTTGAGCCTTGGCCTGTACAGGAGCCATTTGGTCTTGGCCCACCACGTAACCCAGATACGTGAATGTGGCATGGCCAAAGTTACTTTTAGCAAGGTTCACCGTAAGATTGGCCTTGGAAAGTCTGTCAAACCGTTTCTCTACAGCTGCAATATGCTCTTCCCACGTGTCATTCCAGACCACTAAATCATTGATATAAACCCCTGTGCTTTCTAACCCTCCAATCACAGAATTGATTATTCTTTGAAATGTTTCTGGAGCATTCTTCATCCCGAAGTGTAAAACATTGTATTCATACAGTCCAGACTGTGTCACAAATGTTGATATCTCTTTAGCCCTCTTTGTTAAAGGAACACTCCAGTATCCTTTTAACAAGTCAATCTTAATAAGGTATTTAGCCTTCCCCACTCTATCAATACCGTCATCCATTCTCTTTATTTGTTCTTTCTTGTTTTAATTCCTTCTTCAACCACTTTACTTTTCTCAAAGTTCACTCTGTGAAGATACCATTTCAAAACATCAATTAGTCCTTTTACTTGTTTTTTCAGTTTTGGGTCCAACTGATGGGCCTTATCAGTAATATTTTTCAAAACAATGGAATTCTGACATTTTGGTGAGTCTAGATTCAGTGAGAAAACATGTTTTTCCATTCCATTATCAGATTTCACGATTCCATTTCGTTCTACGACAATTCTCCCAACCGCAATTTCAGTAAACAAGCGTCTTATTTTGACTCGACCATTTTGTAAACTTTCCTTGGCAAAGTCACAAAGCTTACTACATCCCTTCCAGAGTTCTCTGAGTAGGGTCAAAGGTCCTTTTGGCCTGTAACTGAACACAGGTTCCAACAAATTACCCTTCACTGCCTTCTGAACTGAATCTCCACCACTAAATAAGAAGAGGGGGACCCCCTCATTCCAATTTTCCTCATTTCTCACACAATGTGTTTTAATCATGGTCTTAAGAGTTGAGTTGAGCCGTTCCAAGGCTCCCTTGGACTCTGTGTGATATGTAAATGACACCATGTGTTTAGCTTCTAATTCTCTAGCTATCCCCTGGAATGCTCTCGAAGTAAAGTTATTACCCTGGTCAAATTGAATTTCTTTGGGCAGACCTACCAGTGTGTAAAACTTACTGTATGCTGTTACCACAGTCTTGGTCTCGGTGTTTTCAAAAGACATTACTTCAGGGGACCTAGACACAGCACACACAATTGTTAACACATGCTGATAACCAGCTGCAGTCTTTTGCCATGGGCCCACACAATTCACTACATCATTCCTTAAAGTAGGCCAGTAAAATTCCTTCACAATCCTATTCCCTGTCTCTCTCACTCCATGATGTCCACCTAAAGGCATACTGTAAGCCATGTTTAAAATTTCAGCCCTGTAACCTTCCAGAACCACCACGTGACTTGCAGGCACAGTGGCTGGTCTCCACCTCCTCATCGACACCCCATCTTTAAGGTAACATCCCACTGACTCTCTCTGAACCTCCAACCTTTCTTATACACCTTACCCTTATCAGCTGTACTACCCTCTAAGTCCTGCTGAAATCTGGAAGGTAGAAAAGTCTCTGACACATCATAATAATTTAAACCTCTGGTCTTGCTATAGGCCCCAACAACAGCTTTGCTCATTAGCTGAATTGCTGAAACACTCTTATCTTGGAGAACCTTCAACATGCCTCCATTGTTTACCAAATTCTGCATCATCATCAGGCTGATGAGAATATGAAAGAGGCTAAATAATCTCTTTATCAACTTTCTCCGACCTTCACTACACCTTGCTTCCATCACAGTACACTGAATAACAGCATGACCTTTCAGGTACATACTTCCAAATGTCCAAACAAAATCCAACCAACTAGCGCATCCTGTCTCAGCAGGCCTTTGTCCTGCAAACAGGGTCAAAGGTCACACAACCACTCCAACCTTTTCCAGCACTTTATCTAAAAGTCCAGGAACAGCACTTTTCCCATTATTTCCAACAACATTGACCTCAACAGGTTCTAAAACACGGTCTACTACAAATGACTGAGAATCCTCACTTTCCACTGGTACCAAGATTAACCCCTTACTCACTGAACCAAGATCATCTGACACACAAAAACTGCTTTCCTTTCCAACCAAGTCAGACACCTCAGACCTTGACTGAGTTTCAACACAAGGTTCAGAATCCTGTGAACTCAGAGGTACTTCAACAACCTGAACACATTCAGTTGGAACAACTGCCTCTTCTGGACTGTCATCACTTGTCCCAGTTTCAAATTCAAGGTCATCTCGAATCTCCCAGCTATTCTCTGGCCAGCTCCTTTCTGGAGTAAACTCAGCCTCGTGGGTTAAAACTTCTTTGTCTGCTTTCTCAACAGACCCCTTCAGGGTAGGGGCATCCTCTGCCACAGGATATGCCCTTACCTCATCAGGAATACAACTTTTAAATTCATCACACAAAACAAGTCCTTCCAAGCTGTAAAAATCATCAGGGTCCGACACTAAACCTCTTTGCTGCAACCTCTCCCTTTTAAGCTGTCTCTGCCTTTCTGCCACGTGACCTTCACGTTGCCATTTCTCCCACTCGAGCTGTCTCTGTCTTTCTGCCACGTCTCTCTGTCTTTCTGCCTCTTGTCTCCGTTTTGCTGCCTCTCCTCTCTGTTTTGCTGCCTCTCCTCTCTGTTTTGCTGTCTCTACTCTCTGTTTTGCTGCTTCTTCAGCCTCCCTCTCCAGCTGTTTTAATTTCAATTCATGCTCCCTCTTCAATATTTCCAACAGAAGCTGAAGCTCATCCTCAGCAGATTCACCTTCCACGAACACTTCTAATGCCTCCTCATCAAATGTTCCCTTATCTATATAATATTCAACTACTTTCCTTTGAATTTCTACCTTACTCACACCCTTCTTTAGCTCAATTCTCAATTCTTTAGCAATGTCCCGCAGCTCATACTTATTAGCAAACTTCAAAGTCACCAGGTCTGGTAATTTCAAAAAGTCTCTAACATCCATTTCTGCTGTTTTCCACACAACCAAATCAAAGGAATTTTTCCCAATCAATTCAAACCAGCCTCCCGACCAATTTGTTCATATCGCGGACGCAGGCTCCAATTTATGTCACGTATCCCGTGATGGGGGTTAAGAACCAGCAGAGATGGAAAACACTTTGGAGTCTCGTATTGCTATAAACTAATAATATTTATTAGTGACTACGCAATACAGTAATATAAATGTAAATAAATCAAACAGGTTAACAATGATTATATATAAAAGTAAGTGTGGAATATATATGTATGAAAAAACCAAGCTTCTTTAAGTCTAGGGGTAAAAAGATACAGTCTTACGATAATGAGTAAAGTTCAGTTCAGTTCAGATCGTGGTATTTAGTTGAGTAGTGATGGAGAGAGAGAGCGAGAGAGAGAGTGCGTGAGTAGAGTCTTCAGGTGAGCTGATACTGTCGATCTTCTCATCGTCCTCCGAAATCCTTTACAAGTCACCGACTGTGACTTTAACCAGGGGGACCGGTCTTCTGTGGTGGAGCTATCACCCAGGCGAGGGTGGACACATAGACAACTCCCCACCAGTCAACCCCTTCTCCTTCAAACTGGAATAGCAATTTAGATCAATCCGCCTGATTGATCCTCCAAAACCCACTTTCTCTGCGGGCATAACAATGCTCATTCAGTGTCCAGATCATGTGTCCTGAGGTCTGTATCATCTGACCCCCTATTTATTTCTCTGTGCTGAGCATCACCTGTCATTCAAAGAGTCCCTCCCTCCTTTGTCTGTAAAGGAGTACAAGCAGGCAACAAGTCCTTGGAAGTAACATCAACAACCTGCTGAAAATCATAACATCGAGTGTCCACCGCCTTCGGTCACCATAGCAACCTTCCAGCTGCTCGGTGCTGTCTCCAACTCCCAACTCAGTAAAAATCCAAAGTTACTTCCAATGCCTTAAAGTGACAGTTCAACTGTTAATCTTCGTCTCTCTCTCTCTTCAAAAGCAACATATCGGTGGTAACTAACTCTGTCTCTCTCTCCTTTCCAAACAAACCATCAATGATAAATGTCTCTCTCCAAACAGTTAATAGGCGTACTCCAGGATCCCCTCACACTATGATATTTGTCCTTACTAGTCTTTCCTTGTTATTTGATGAAGCTTTTGAGGTTTTTACCTTTTGCACCAATCTACTCCTATAATCATCCTTACCATTCTTTATTGATATTTTTGGTCTACTTTTTCTGAGAAAAGTCCTACCTTGATGTCTTTATCAACCTTGCCGGATACTTCAATCAGCCTAGTTTGAAGAAATCACTACCCAACTACCATCAGCTGCAGCACCAGAGAGTCAATATATTTGACCATTGCTATACTATCATCAAGCAAGCCTACCATTCCATCCTTCAAGATTGTTTATTGTCATTCTTCTGTAAATGACTGTAAAGGAGAACGAAATGATTGATACTCCAGATCCAATGTAGTGGAAAAAAAACACATTAGGCATAAAGAACCAGATAAATACTAAAGAAACCTTCATGAAATATAAATATAAAAGAAATCCAATAAAACACAATGTACAATTAACTGTTCTACACAGAGACTGATTGTATGTACATAAAGAGACGCTAAGTGATGTGAACATAGTGGTGGTGGGGTGGGTTTATGTGAGTTATGCCGCTGATATGAAGCTGGATATGAGTAGTGCAGGTTTTCCTGACATCGATAGCCATCTCCTTTGTATTGTTGCCATTGAGGAAGATATTATTTGCCTGGCGCCAGGCCTCAGACTCTTCCACTTCCTCTTTGTAGGCCATCTCATCATTGTTGGGGTAAGCCCGACCACTGTCGTGTCATCAGCGGACTTGACAAATGTGATTACTGGGCTGTTTGGCTGTGCAGGCATGCGTAAGTAGTGTGTATAGCACACAGCCCTGGAGAGCACCTGTGTTGAGAATGATAGGAGCTGTTGTGAATACAGTCTGTTGCTCCAAAACCCAGTTGCACAGTGGATCTCCCCCTCCCCCTCCAACTTTCAAATCTCTTACTCACTCTTCCTTCAGTTAGTCCTGACGAAGGGTCTCAGCCTGAAACGTCGACTGCACCTCTTCCTAGAGATGTTGCCTGGCCTGCTGCGTTCACCAGCAACTTTGATGTGTGTTGCACAGTGGTGTATTTAGACTGAGGAGTAAGAGTTTGTTCACCAAGGTTTGTGGGACAATAGTATTGAGTCCCAACCTGAAATCCAGGAACAGCATTTTGACATTTTAGGAAATCTGACCATCTGGTTATCCCTCTCCAACTTGCATATTGGCAGCAACTTAACAGTGAGGCACCAGAGGTATTGACAACAAATAGACAATCACAGAAGGCAGAGGAGCAGCTAAAGGACTGCTTCAAGTTACCAGCCATGTTCAAAGACTCATCAGTGGGCCTGAATAAATATGGCAAAGTTGATATGGACATTATAAAGACACACATGGATGATTGTGTCCTCAAAAAATCAGTCAGAATATTCCCCAACCAGATGAACCAAGGTACTCACAATCTGTTTAGGCCTCAATCAAGGCCAGCTAGAACTAGTGATACAGGAAAGTAAAAGAGATACATGTACGACCTTCAGAACGTCATCTCACATGCAAAATGGCAATTCCCAACCAAACTTGAATCACGGTTGTAGGGCTTGAATGTCATCACCTTCTACAGAGCAAAACCAAGTGACATAAATGGCAAAGATATTTCACTCCCAGATGAGCTCAATGCCTCTTATACTCACTTCGACTGACAGAACAGGGAGGGACCTGCACAAACCCCCACAGCTCCCAACAACCCTGAGATTTCAGTCTCTGAGGCCAGTGTGGAGGATCCTTCAGGATGGTGAATCCATGGAAAGTGCCTGGCCAGGTACTGAAGACCTGTGCTAATCAACTGGCAAGAATGTTTATGGACATCCTCATCCTCTCACTGTACCAGTCTGAGGTACCCACTTGCTTTAGTAGCCAGAGCTAATAAGAACACTAATACACTAGCATTTACATCTACAATGATGAAGTGGTTTTGAAAGATTGGTCATGAAGCATATTAATTCCAGCCTGAGGAGTGACTTGGATTCACTCCAATTTCCTAAGTCACAACTGGTCAATGACAAATGTTATTTCATTGGCTCTTCACCTAGCTCTGGAATACTTAGATAACAAAGGTGGATGTGTCAGGATGCTCTTCATTGACTACAGTTCAGCATGCATTATTATCATCCCCTCGAAACTCATCAGTAAGCTCCCAGACCTAGGCCTCAATACCTCCCTGTGCAACTGGATCCTCGATTTCCTCACTGGCAGATCCAGTTAATATAGATTGGCAACAACATCTCTTTTTCTACTCACCATCAGCACAGATGCACAACAAGGCTGCTTGCTTAGCCCCTGCTCTACTCAATTTATACCTATGACTGTGCAGCTAAGTTATTGGCGAATCAAAGATGGCGACAAATTATAAGAGAGAGATTGAAAATCTGGTAGAGTGGTGCCATAACAACAACCTCACTCAATATCAGCAAAATCAAACGGTTGGTTATCAACTGCAAGAGGAGGAGACCAGAGGTCCATGAGCCAATCCTCATCAGAGGACCGGAGGTGGAGAAAGCTTATAGCTTTAAATTCTTTGGCATTACCAAATCAGAGAATCTGTCCTGGGACCAGCATGCAAGTATCGTCAACAAGGCAGCACCTCTACTTCCTTAGAAGTTTGTGTAGATTCAGCATGACACCAAAAACTTTGAAAAACATCTATGGATGCACAGTGGAAAATATCTTGGCTGGATGCATTATACCAGCGGTCCCCAACCACCGGGCCGCGGACTGATACCGGGCCGCAGAGCATGCACTACCGGGCCGCGGGGAAGCGATATGATTCAGCTGCACCGTTCCTCATTCCCTGTCACGGCCACTGATCAGCCATTACGCACGCGAGGTCGTGACCCGCGCGTCATCCGTGTCAGGGTGGGAAGGAGATCAACTCCTCGAGCTTGTAAATGACGACGGGGTTAAAAGTATGTTTGACATAATATCTCTGTCGGCATTTTGGATCAAAGTCAAGGCTAAATATCCTGAGGTAGCTACGAAAGCACTGAAAACGTTGCTTTCATTTCCAACATTTTTCTGCGAAGCGGAATTTTCTGCAATGAATGCAACGAAAACTAAATTGCGGAATAGACTGGACATAGGGAACCCTCTTCGAGTATCGCTGACTCCCATCACCCCTCGATGGGACCGTCTTGTTGCTGGGAAACAAACCCAGGGCTCCCACTGATTCAGCGATATTGGTGTGTTGCAATGATTTTATATATTTATACGGGAAAAATATGTGCTGTGTGTTTAATATCCAAATGTTACTTAAAATGTTATGATGCTATTGACTTATAAGTGACCCTATAACAATTACAGCATGGAAACAGGCTATCTTGGCCCTTCTAGTCCGTGCCGAACGCTACTCTCACCTCGTCCCACCGACCTGCACACAGCCCATAACCTTCCATTCCTTTCCTGTCCATATACCTATCCAATTTTTCTTTAAATGATAATATCGAACCTGCCTCTACCACTTCTACTGGAAGTTCGTTCAACACTTCAAGCTCCCCTGTCCTCCCCTGATAATTGACTTATCACTGTATTCATGTGAGGAAAATATGCGCTGTGTGTTTAATATTAAATTCGTTAGATAAGCCCTTTTAGAAACAAAATTGAGTGTATTACCCACTTATCGCCTATATTTCAGTAGTGATTAACACCCACCCCCACGAACAGAACCACCAGAAAGAATTTGCTCGCGGGGGCGGGCGGGGCGGGAATCGGCAGGTCACGACGCGCATTCGCACTGGTGTCCGCGCAAGGCTTCATGGCCATTGTAGTCTTTTTGGGTAAACAACGCATTTGACTGCTACTCTTGTCCGTTGGCAACCCTACCCCCCCACCCCCCTCCGGTCGGCCGGTCCGCAAGAATATTGTCAATATTAAACCGGTCCGCAATGTAGAAAAGGTTGGGGACCCCTGATCTAATGTATTGCTAACCGAATATATGGACAAAAACTGCAACATAATCCCTTGATATATTCCCTTCATTCCCTTGATATATTCAATGGGGCAAAGGAAGTTTTTGCAATGCTTCTGCTGTTAGAACTTTAACAGAAAAGCCAGATTTCCATGAGATATCTACTTAACTTGGATAGATTATAGTTTTAGATTTAGTCACAAACTAAAAGTCAAAAATCTAGAAAGGTGTGTTTCTGAACCTTAATAGGCAGATTGAAAGTAACCAATTGTTGAATAAAGCCTCACCTAAACATACAAATTGAGTTCATCTTACATTAGTTAGGAATGCCATAGGAAAGGGTATGGGAATATCCAACAACGTAGCGCTTGTACACACAGCAGATGCTGAGAAATGAATGCATGTATAAACAAACAAATAATACTTTGATAAAATCTTTCGAGTGGAGTTATACAGGTTTAAATAGTAAACACTTCTTTCAAAATCAGCTAGAAAACTATTGGTAACGGCCTCAAAAACCGCTAGAATGTTGCAGTGATTATTTTTTCAACAGTGCAAAATTAATGTCTACTATTACAAATTTTTCTAAGGAAAGATTACCTTTCTACTAAAAGCATCTCCATTTTCAGGTGATTCCTCCAGACAGTTGTTATTCTAATAAATGCAGCAGATATATAATTTAAATAAGTGAACTGTCGGAAGGTGTTTCAGCTGTCCTTTATCTTCTGTTGAGCTTTTCATTAACAGTCTGTTGCTGGCTAAAATTGCTGTCTATTCATTGGTTTTAACCACCTATTTATATTCAAGCTATATTTTAAATCCCTTAAACAACTTCATTATGACCCTCATATTTGCTGTTGGTAGCTGTAATAATTAATGACACCCCTGTCCTTTCCAACACCTTTTATGACTCACATGTCAGTCTTCCCACTAAAAATCATAGCAGCTGTGAAAGAACTATTCTCCAAGGCATTTCTGATATGTCCCAAAATATGCAACAAGCAATTAAGAAGCCTGATTGAATTTATTGAAATTAAATGCATCACCTATAACATCTCTCAAACTTATCTTTATTTAATGAATAATATGTTCAACATATATTCAAATACAGATTTAATAATACAAGTACAACTTAATCTGAATAAATCCTTGAAACAATCTATTGATGTATTGCTTATGTATTGAAATAGAAATATAGGACAGTGGTGAAAACTGGGCAGATGTGTGGTAACCCCACTCCCATCTGTGATAGATAACCATATGATGACTGCTATATAAATATCTATTCCCATTCCCATTCTGATATGTCAGTCCATGGCCTTCTCATGTGCCAAGGTAAGGCCACCCTCATGGTGGAGGAGCAACACCTTATATTCCCTCTGGGTAGCCTCCAGATTGATGGCATGAATATTGACTTCTTCCTTCGATTAAAAAAAATCCCTCCCTCTCCCCTCTTTTTCTTTTCCCCACCTTGACATTTTACATCTTCTCACCTGCCTTTCATCTCCCCCTGGGTCCCCTTCTCCTTCCCTTTCTCTAATGGTCCACTTTCCTCTCATATCAGATTCCTTCTCTGCCAGCCCTTTACTTTTCCCATGCGCCTGGCTTCACCTATCACCTTCTAGCTAGCCTCCCTCTCCACCCCACCCCACCCCAAACCGCACCACCTTGTTATTCTGGTGTTTTCCTGCTTTTTTTCCAGTCCTAAAGGAAGATCTCGTCCTGAAACGTTGACTGCTTATTCATTTCCACAGATGCTTCCTGACCTGCTGAGTTCCTCCAGCATTTTGTTTGTGTTGCTTTGGATTTCCAGCATCTGCACACTTTCTCATATTTAATATCTGGTCTTCTTTTTAAACAGAAGGGCAAAGGTCCAACAAGGAATGGTCACAATGGACTAGAGTGAAGAGTGTGGGAGTGAGTAGGTTTCCAGTAATGCAGCATTCAAGGAATATTTTGCGGAAAAAAAGAGAGGGTTGTAATGAAATAGGGATGAAAGAAAAGCATGGGAAACTATATCTTAGCCGTATATTAACCTAATATGGCCAGATTATTAGGTACACCTGTACACCTCGTTAATGCAAATATCCAATCCACCAGTCATGTATCAACAACTAAATGTGTAAAAGCATACAGACATGGTTAAGAGGTTTAGTTGTTGTTCAGACCAAACATGAGAATGAGAATATGATCTAAGTGACTTTGATCGTAGAATAATTGTTAGTACTAGACTGGGTGGTTCGAGTATCTCTGAAACTGCTGAGCTCGGTATTTACCCACTCTATTATTGAAACACCAGTGTTCCAGGGTGTCATATAGGCACAGAGCACTACAACACAGAAAATGGCCCTTTGGCCCATTTAGTCCATGCTGAGCTGGTGTTCTGCTTAGCCCCATCTACTTGCACCTTGCCTTCCATACGCCTCACATCCGTGTACCTATCCAAACTTCTCTTAAATATTACAATTAAATCTGCATCTACCATTTATGCTGGCAGCTCATTCCACACTCGCTGCAGCACCTGAGTGAAGGAGATCCCCCATCAGATTCCCCGTAAAACAGGATAGTATTTATCAGATTCATCAAGCAGCAAAATACTTTGGTAATATCTCCCTTCCCTGCAGTCTCTACTACCAAGATACCATATTGAACAATTATTATGGGTACAATAGCTTCTTTACATTCGACACCACCGATCTTTTGTCGAATGCTAATGTTCTATAATTCCCTACCCAGTTTATAAAGCATACTACAAATGGCTCAGGGTTGTCAGTAATGGACAATAAACGTAACTTTGCTTATCATCCCATCAGCACTATTAAAGTGCAATGATGTACAGTAGGCTTAGGTTATAATTAAACATAGACCTAATCACATAGTTAGACATGACATGCTCGAAGAACTGTGCCACTGTCATAAAAAAAGCCCTGCTTGTTTTTTTTCTCTAAAAAATAAATAGGATCAAGGGACTGGGGTTAAAGTGGATAATGTACTGCTGCCTTTTTACCTGCCCATGGGATCCAAGACAAAATGGATCCAAACTTGTCCTGGCAAGATGTGATAGAGAGTGATGGAAGAAGATCATTGTGATCAGCTGCCCATGACTTGTGAAGTTTCTCAAGGACCAGTGCTGGGACCCTTGCTGTTTGTAATATATTTGAATGATTTCAAAGTGAATATAGGGGCAAGATCATTGTTTGCAAATGACATGAATATTTGTAGAGATGTTGACAGTTTGGATGGTAGTTTTAGGCTACTGGGATTTCTGGTAAGATGACATTCTCCATAGGCGCAGCAGCTTCTACGAGGTCAACCAAAGATGTTATTATCTTTTTTAAACATATTTTTTATGATCGCAAAACCCTGCTGGACATTCAGAACTTAAAGAACTGCAGGTCTACCCCATCAGAGAGTTGCTTCTTGGCAGAGAAACTGAAGGAGTTGGACTTGTTGTGGACTGTGATACTGCCTGCAACAGAGGGGTGCTGATGCATGAAGGAGGTGTGCAATCAAACAGTGAGCGATCGTCAAGGTCACTTTTCTTGTGATTGCAAAACCCTGATAGACATTGGTGATGTGGAATGTTGCAAATTTAGTTCACTGGATTATTGGCGGATGGCAGGAGAGCTTCATGGCCTTGGTTATAGGGAGGACTAGGCTTCACACTGCAGTGCTGTCTGTTAGCAGCCGCCCAGGGGGAAGCATCAGTGTCAGGCACTCCACCGGAGTTCCAGAGGTGCTGTGGTGTAACATCCATGCTGAAGTTGGTGCTGTCCCCCAGTGTTCACTTGGCAGAAGACAAACTATTGTCTTCAACGCCAGACTGCTGCAATATTTATGGACTCAGGGACTTGGACGATATATCTTTTGTGTGACTGTATTTTACTGCTATCTGATATGTGCTTGCTATTTTATATTTACTATATGTGACTTGTGCTATGTATGACTGTTGGTACTGTATTTTGCATGTGACCTTGGGGTAACCCTGTTTCATTAGACAATATTCATGGGTATTCATGTATGGTTGAATAATAATTAAACTTGAATTTGAATTGTCGATCAGATGGGCTAGGAATTAGCAGATGGAGCTAAAAGTGAGGTGTTGCCTTTCAGGAGTACTGATGAGGCTAGGATATACACCATGGAAGTTCCAAGAGAATATTGAGGAACGGACTGGCCTGGAAGATAGCATTATGGATAAATAACGTGGTTAAGAATGCATTTGGGGTGCTGGCCTTCATTAATCAAGGCATTGAATGCAAGATCATGGAGGTTAGCTCCAATATTATAAACCAGATGTCTGCAACCACCAGGCCACAAAGCATGCGCTACTGGGCCACGAAGAAACAAAATGATTTGGCGATAGGAGTCAGCTGCACCTTTCCTCATTCCCTGTCACGCGCACTGTTGAGCTCGAACACACGCGAGGTCATTACCCGCGCGTCATCCATTTCAGCGCAGGAAGGAGATCAACTCCTCGAGCGGCCATTTGGAAGGTGTTTGGGGGTTGCGGGGTTGCTGGAAGCTGGCTGTGTTTTGCTTGTGGTTTGGAACCTGTTGAGGGAAAGAGAGTGGGGAAGGAACAGAAATTGCTGGGAGGGGGTCGTGTGGGTCCAGTAATGGCAGACAAGATAAGAGGGGGGGTTGAGGGAAAGAAAATGGAGAAGGAGCGGGATAGGGACTTGGGATCAGAGGTAGGCAGCTGGGGAGAGGTGGATTATTGTGAAGGGAGGAATAAAGGGGATGAGGAGGTAGTGAGGGGTCGGATGAATAAAAACCAAGACAAAGGGAATAAAAGAATAAGAAATGATAGTGGAGAAAGCTCTGAAAGTGAGGAAGATGAACAAGCTCAGAGAGGAGGTGTTGTCATAATTAGGTTTAATGAGAAGGCTCAGGGACATATGAAGAAATTTAACCCATTTGTGCTAACAACAACTCTGGCAAATAAGATAGGGGAAATAGTATTTGCAAAAGTCCTTAATGATGGCAACTTATTGGTAAGATGTGCGAATGAGGAACAACTTGAGAAAGCACTCAAGCTAAAAGAGATAGGAAAATGCAAGGTGGAATACACTGGGATGGTGGGAGCACAAAATAGTGGTTGCAAAGGAGTGATCACGGGGGTACCAATGAGTATAGATATGGAAGTGTTAAAGAGGAAAATCAAAGGAGGGAAAGTAATGAATGTTCAAAGACTGAAAGCAACAAAGGAGGGAGTGAAAAAGGAAAGTGAATCAGTATTGATTGAATTTGAAGAAGAAAGAGTGCCAAGGAAGGTGTTCCTGGGTTTCATGAGTTACCCAGTAAAGGTGTATGTGCCAAAGCCACTGAGGCGCTATAATTGTCAAAGGTTTGGACACATAGCTACGAACTGTAAAAGGCACAGGAGATGTGCTAGATGTGGGGGTGATCATGAATATGGAAAATGTGGAACAGGAGTTCAACCAAAATGCTGCAATTGTGGAGGAGCTCATAATGTTGCATATAGTGGGTGTGAGGTTGTGAGACGGGAGAATAAAATTCAAGAAATAAGAGTGAAAAGAAAGATCACTTATGCAGAAGCTGTAAGAATGTCAAGAGAACAGAATAATGCTCCTAATGAACAGGGAGCAATAGGGATATGAGAGATGCAACAAAGAACAAATGACAGGATTTATGTAGACAAAAAGGCTCTAGTAACATTCATTGCAGGAGTGATTAATAGTACGGCTGAGGTAAAGTCAAAAAGTGACAAAATTCAGCTGGTGGTAAAAGCAGCAGTAAACCATTTAGAGTTAGTAGGACTCACATGGGAGGAAATGAGGGAGAACCTCACTAATCAGTCAAGCCAGGAAGTGTCATGTGTTGGTTAATACTAATTATGGTGATTCTTTTACAATGGAATGCAAGGAGCTTAATGGCCAATAGCCGGGAATTCAAGCACTTTATTAAAGAAATGGTGGTAAAACCGGATGTAGTGTGTATTCAGGAAACTTGGTTGAAACCAACTTTAGACTTTTTGGTATATGGGTATACAATGATAAGGAAAGATAGAAGTCTAGGGGGAGGAGGGGGTTGTGCTATGTTAATCAAGCAAGGTATACCATATAGGGTACTGGAAAAAGGAGATGATCAGGAATACATAGTGGTGGAAGTGTGGGAGAGAGGGGAGGGAGTGGTTATAATTAACTACTACAATCCATGTAAAAGGTTGGATTTGGACAGCGTATTAAAGATACAAGGACAAAACAGACATAAGGTAGTGTGGTGTGCAGATTTCAATGCTCATAGCACAATATGGGGGGATCAGATTACAGATCCAAATAGAAAGGTAATTGAAGATTTGATGGAAGAAAGGGATTTAGTGTGTATGAATGATGGTAGCGGCACAAGGATAGATATAACAACAGGAACTGAGTCAGTGTTAGATGTTACGTTAGTGTCTAATACCTTGGCTGGCATTAGTAACTGGGGAGTTTGGACTGCTTCAACAGTAGGCAGTGATCACTACCCAGTTTTGTGTTCAGTGGGTGAAAGAGTTGAAGTAAGACCAGGTGGCGGAATCCCAAAGTGGGTGTTTGGAAAAGCAGATTGGGGTAAGTTCCAGAAGTTGAGTGAAGAAGGATTGACAAAGATTGATATTTCTGGAAATGTAGATGAAGTAAACAGTCAGGTGATTTCAGCAA
This sequence comes from Mobula birostris, assembly GCF_030028105.1. Classification (NCBI taxonomy): domain Eukaryota; kingdom Metazoa; phylum Chordata; class Chondrichthyes; order Myliobatiformes; family Myliobatidae; genus Mobula; species Mobula birostris. The sequence continues at coordinate 64,783,837 of NC_092375.1, read as the reverse complement.
TTATTATGGCAGCAGAAGGATATATACCCAGGAGTAAAAATAGGATGAATAGGAAACTGGTACCATGGTGGACAGAGGAATGTTGTCAGGCTGTAAAAAACAGAAATAGAGCATTCAGGCTAGTTAAAAGAACCCATAATATGCAGCATTTGGTTCAATATAAGACAGCACAGGCAGTGGTGAGAAGAACTATACGTCAAGCTAAAAGGGCAAGTTGGAGGAGTTTTTGCGACAAGATAGGAAGAACAACACCTGTGGGAGAGATATGGGGAATGATTAAGAGGATGGGAGGAGATAGAAGGGAATGGGAATATCCAGTAATGATATCTGAGGCGGAAACTGCAGTCTCCAGTAGGGATAAGGCTGAGATCATGGCCGAGTCATTTGTACTGACACACAGTTCAGAAAATTTGTCTGAAGAAGGGAGAAGGAGAAGGGAAAGAATAATGAGCCAACACTCAGGTGTGTTAAACAGGAGGGAAGGTACAGATGATATAATTGATGATCCATTTACATTAGCAGAAATGGTGAGAGCAATAAAGGGATCGAGACCAACTTCCCCAGGGAAAGATCTGATATGGTCTGTGATGCTAAAAAATCTAGGAGAAGGAGTGCTCTTGAAGTTGCTGCATTTTTATAACAGAGTGTGGGAGGAGGGAAGATTACCAAGTGCATGGAAAGAAGCAGTAGTAATTCCAATAAGGAAGCCTGGCAAAGATCCGTCAAAACCCACTAGCTACAGACCAATTGCATTAACATCAAGTATATGTAAGATAATGGAAAGGATGATAACATAAATGTTATCGTATGAGCTTGAGAAAAGGGGAATGCTGGCAAGTTATCAGAATGGTTTTAGAAAGGGAAGGAATTCCATGGACTCAGAATTAATGTTAGAGACTGAAATAAGGAAGGCCCAGGCAAATAGAGAGTCAGTCGTGGCAGTGTTCTTTGACATTGAAAAAGCCTATGATATGATGTGGAAGGAAGGATTATTAATTAAACTGCACAAGATGGGGGTTGGTGGGAGAGTTTTTAATTGGATTAAAGATTTTTTGTTTGGTAGAAAAATTAAAGTTTGGATTGGATCAGAATTATCAAAACGGTACATAGTGGAAAATGGCACACCTCAAGGTAGTGTGATTAGCCCGTTACTTTTCATCATTATGATCAATGATATCTTCACAAAGGTACCAGTGGATATAGGTAGGTCACTGTTTGCGGATGATGGGGCCTTGTGGAAAAGAGGCAGGAACATGGGCTATATAATCAGGAAACTACAAGAAGCAATTGATGAAGTGGTGGAGTGGGGTTATGATTGGGGATGTAGATTTTCAGTAGATAAAACTCAAAACTGTATTTTTTACCAGGAAAAGAGTTGAGGTAGGGAAGAAGTTAAGGATGTATGGGGTTGAATTAGAAAGGGTTGCATCATTTAAATTTCTGGGAGTTATATTTGATTCACGATTAACATGGGCAGACCATATCAGGAAAGTTGAGGAGAAATGTAAAAAAGTAATAAATGTGATGAGATGTTTGACTGGTAGGGAATGGGGAGCAAGTTGTTCAGCTTTGAAGAGAATGTATGTGGCTTTAGTGAGATCTGTGTTGGACTATGGAAATATAGTATATGGATCAACAGCTAAGTCTCTTATAAGGAAACTGGATGTGATTCAGGCTCAGGCCTTGAGAGTGTGCAGTGGGGCTTTTAAAACGTCACCAGTGTCAGCCCTACAGGTAGAAATGGGAATAATGCCTTTGGAACTAAGAAGGATGCAACTGATGGCAAATTACTGGGCTAACTTGCAAGGGCACAATGATTCTCACCCTACTAAAGGAGTATTGCAGGAGTGCTGGGAAAATGGGAGGTTTCAGAGGGACACCTTTAGTCGGGTAGGGAATGATATCACAAAAGAATGTGGAGTGTTTAATCTAAGGATAAGTCCTTCAGTAGTTTATCCGGTTGTGGCTCCATGGAAGCTTGTATGGCCTGACATAGACTGGCATTTGTTAGAGGTAAAAAGGAAAGAAAGATATAAAACAGATTTGGTAAATGCATTTAACTGTCATGTGATGGAAAAGTATAGCGATTATACTCACATTTATATGGATGGTGCGAAGGAACCTGAAACAGGAGTGACAGGGTTTGGGGTGGTAATACCAGCAAAAGAAATTGGAATCAGCAGAGGGACATCTAATAAGTTAGGGGTGTATACAGTGGAGATGCTGGCAGTGTTGGTTGCATTGCAATGGGTGCAGAAAGCCAGACAAGCCAAAGCATTGATATGTTCACATTCATCCTCAGTTCTAGCAAGTTTAAGGTCTTTTCACACAAACAGTCGGCAAGATAAACTTTATGAAGTCCTTCAGTTAGTTACAAGAATTGCAAATCAGGGAGGTCAGATAAAATTTCTATGGGTTCCAGCACATGTAGGGGTGAAGGGGAATGACAGGGTGGATGAGTTGGCAAAGAGGGTGTTAAAGAAAGAAAATGTGGAAATGCACATTAGTATCAGTAAAGCAGAGGTTAAGTGTGTGATCTGGGAAAAAGTCAACCGAATGTGGCAAGAAAGATGGGACAGGGAGGGGAAAGGGAGGCATTTATATCAAATGCAAAAGAGTGTTGCAGGTACTAGGGTAGGTAGTGGAAACAGAAGAGAGGAAACTGTGTGGACTAGGCTAAGGCTGGGGCATTGTGCATTAAAAACATTGAAAATGATAGGGAAACACCAGACAGGATTGTGTGAGGAATGTCAGGAAGAGGAGTCAGTAGAACATATAGTTTTGTGTTGCAGTAAGTATGGGATACAGAGAGAGATGATGAGAATTAAACTAAGGGAGTTGGGGGTGCAGGAATTCGCATTAAAAGGGTTGCTGGGCATGGGTGAGAGAGCACAGGTCCGGGTATTTTTAGCGTTCTTAAGGGGTACAGGGGTTTTTTATAGGATATGACGGATAAACAGGAATAGGGCACTAGGATGGTCAAAGATGGGAGAGTAAAGTGTGTGTGTGTGTGTGTGTGTGTGTGTGTGAGCGAGCGAGCGAGATTGGGTGAAGGGATTTAGAATATATGTCTAAGTGCACATTCCGGAGCAGAAGGTGGCGGTAATGCACCATTAAGCTGGATGCCAACCGCCGTAAAACAAGATACAGACAGACAGACAGAACTCCTCGAGCTTGCAAATGACGGCGGGCTGAAAAGTATGTTTGACATAACATCTCTGCCGGCATTCTGGATCAAAGTCAAGGCTAAATATCCTGAGATAGCCATGTAAGCACTGAAAACGTTGCTTCCATTTCCAACATCATATCGCTGCGAAGCGGAGTTTTCTGCAATGAATTGCAACGAAAGCTAAATTGCGGAATAGACTGGACATAAGGAACCCCTTCGAGTATCACTGTCTCCCATCACCCTTCGATGGCACCGACTTGTTGCAGGAAAACAAGCCCAGGGCTCCCACTGATTCAGCGATATTGGTATGTTGCAATGATTTTATATGTTCATACAGGGAAAATATGTGCTGTGTGTTTAATATTAAATTCGTTAGATAAACCCATTTAGAAACGAAATTGAGTGCTTAGCCACTGATCACCGATATTCCAGTCGTGATTAACACCCCCCCCACCGAACAGAATGGGGAAAAAACCGGTAGGTAGACGAGCACTGGTGGCCGCGCAAGGCTTCATGGTCATTGTAGTCTTTCGCTGGGTAAACACAACGTATTTGACGGCTACTCTTGGCCGTTGGCAACCCTACCCCCCCCCCACCCCCGGTCAGCCGGTCTGCAACAATATTGTCGATAGTAAACCGGTCCGCAATACAAAAAAGGTTGGGGACCGCTGTTATAAACCATTTGTCCGACCATTTAGTTCTTTACTAAAAATAGCATTGGAGTTGAGGATGCCATCGTCTACTTGCTGAACCGTGTCTACGCCCACCTGGACATGCCAGCGAGCACTGTGAGGGTCATGTTTTTTGACTTCTCCAGTGCGTTCAACACCATCTGCCCTGCTCTGCTGGGGGAGAAGCTGACAGCAATGCAGGTGAATGCTTCCCTGGTGTCGTGGATTCTTGATTACCTGACTGGCAGACCACAGTACCTGTGCTTGCAGTGATCAGCAGCACTGGGGCTCCACAGGGGACTGTCTTGTCTCCCTTTCTCTTCACCATTTACACCTCGGACTTCAACTACTGCACAGAGGCTTTTCATCTTCAGAAGTTTTCGGATGACTCTGCCATAGTTGGATGCATCAGCAAGGGAGATGAGGTTGAGTACAGGGTTACAGTAGGAAACTTTGCCACATGGTGTGAGCAGAATTATCTGCAGCTTAATGTGAAAAAGACTAAGGAGCTGGTGGCAGACCTGAGGAGAGCTAAGGCACCGGTGACCCCTGTTTCCATCCAGGGGGTCAATGTGGACATGGTGGAGGATTACAAATACCTGGGGATACGAATTGACAATAAACTGGACTGGTCAAAGAACACTGAGGCTGTCTACAAGAAGGGTCAGAACTGTCTGTATTTCCTGAGGAGACTGAGGTCCTTTAACATCTGCCGGACGATGCTGAGGATGTTCTACGAGTCTGTGGTGGCCAGTGCTATCATGTTTGCTGTTGTGTGCTGGGGCAGCAGGCTGAGGGTAGCAGACACCAACAGAATCAATAAACTCATTCGTAAGGCCAGTGATGTTGTGGGGATGGAAATGGACTCTCTCACGGTGGTGTCTGAAAAGAAGATACTGTCCAAGTTGCATGCCATCTTGGACAATGTCTCCCATCCACTACATAATGTACTGGTTGGGCACAGGAGTACATTCAGCCAGAGACTCATTCCACCGAGATGCAATACAGAGCGTCATAGGAAGTCATTCCTGCCTGTGGCCATCAAACTTTACAACTCCTCCCTTGGAGGGTCAGACACCCTGAGCCAATAGGCTGGTCCTGGACTTATTTCCTGGCATAATTTACATATTACTATTTAACTATGTATGGTTATATTACTATTTATTATTTATGGTGCAACTGTAATGAAAACCAATTTCCCCTGGCATCAATAAAGAATGACTATGGATGTTGCCTGGGATGGGGAGCTTCAGTCATCATGACAGTTTGGAGATGCTGGGTCTGTTCTCCCAGGAGCAGAGGAGGACAAGAGGAGGATGAGAATTGACAAAGCTATATAAAATTTGAAGGGTATTAGATAGGGTAGGCTGCAGAAGTTTTTTCCCTTTATCATAGGTGAATTACACAAAAGGACATAGATTAAGCGATAGGAGATTTAGGAGGGATCTGAAGGGTGGTGGAGTGGGCTCTCTCATCCAGAGAGCAGCAAGCACTTGAAATGCACTTCTGGAGAAGGTAATGGGAACAGAGATACCAATAATCCTGAAGTATCTACACAATCATCTCAGCTCAGAAGGCTGCAGACAGTATTAGAATGGGATGGAATGAACTGGAATATAAAAAGATAGGCACTCACTGTTCAGTGTGAATGGCCTGCATACTTGCTGTATGACTGCATAATACACTGGATTCTGTGGAAACAATAAAGTATAGCTATAATCCAGCTATAAAAGAGCATCGTTACAGTGCAACAGTCAATTTGTAGATAGTGATCTTCATCAGAGAGCTAATGAACGAATAACATCATAATCTATTTTGTCACGTTGATTAAGGCAGCAGTGTTGACAAAGATACAAGTAAGACTCTCTAATCATATTTAAGTATTGCCATGGGATAATTTGAAAATGCAAATATATCTGCCCAAATTGTAGTCGCTTTTAAAGTGAAGACATTTATCAACTGTCCTCTTTGATCAGCATGTTCTCCCTTTCCCAGGGCTTGCAGGATTAAGAGTTTCATTTTTAATTAGTGTAATGAAGATAAGTTAATTCACAATTTATTTCGACTTCTGTATTGCAATTTTTCACAAGCTAAAACTTAAATTTTAATTCTCTCTAACTTGACTTTTAGGGTGTATGTTTTATAGGTCCACAGAGCATGGAAACAGGCTCTTCAGCCCAACCAAGTTGTCTATCCAAACTAGTTCTATTTTCCTGCAACCTGCTAAACTTTTTCTGTCCACTTATCCATCTAAATGTCTTTGAAACATGGTCATTGTAAAACGAAACACTGTAGGTGTTGGAAATCCCCAGCAACACACATAACATACTGGAGGAACTCAGCAAGTCAGGCAGCATCCATGGAAATGAATGAAGCAGTTGACGCTTCAGGCTGAGACTCCTCTTGAACCAAAAACGCTGACTGCTTAGTAGAGGGTGGTAATTGTACTTGCCTCTACTATTTCCTCTTGCAGCTAGTTCCATATACTCACCAGTCTCTCTGTGAAAAAGTTGCCTATCGTGTTCCTTAAAATTTTTCCCTCTCACCCTAACTCTGTGCCCTTTAGTTTTATACTCCCCTTCCCTGCAAAAAAAATGACTGCGACTATCCACGTTATTTATGGCCCCCATGATTTTATATACCACTGTAAGGTCACATCTTAGCCTCCTGTGCTCCAGGGAATGACGTCCCAGCTTATTCAGTTTCTCCTTGTAGTGCAAGTCTTCCAGACCCAGAAATAGCCTTGTGAATCTTCTTTGCACTTTTCCTAACTGTATAATATCATTCCTATAGCTGGTCTCCCTTCCCTTTATTCGTGACATTTTCTGTTCCGTTTTGTGCGGGGGTTTTGGGGATGGGTGACCAGGATACCATTCTTTTCTGTGAAGGAGGAGTTGGGTTTGGTAGTTCTCAATGAACAACTTATGTTCTTTCTTTGTTTTGTGGCTATCTGGAGAAGACAAATTTCAGAGTTGTGCAGTATACAGATACATGCTTTGATAATATATAAACCTTTGAACCTTTGAAGTATTGTATACAAAGGGCTCAAAGGATACCTACCACTCATCCCACTACCATCAGGAAGGAAGTACAGAAGCGCCAGGTCAAGGTTTGCCAGGCTCGATAACAGCTTTTACCCTGCCGCCCCCAAGGCTGTGAGACCTGGTTCCACTGAGGATTCGTCACTGGGACAGCGAGCTGTTTACTGTTTACATTTTGTCTGTGCTGTGCACTTCACATGTATGTTGAATTATATTTTATAAACTTATTTGTGATAATGTTTTGTTTATTTTGTTTTATGTGATGTGTGTGATATATGTATTGTGTGTGCAACATGGTCTGGAAGAACATTCTTTCATTTGGTTTTATATATGTATGTTCAGATGAGAATAAAGTTGAATTGACCAGAACTGCGCACAGTACTCCAAATGTGGTTTCACCAATTACTTGTACATCTCAACTCTTGCACTTAATGCCCTGACCAATGAAGGCAAGCAAGTCAAATGCCTTCTTCACCTCCCTGTCTCCTCTGTCACCACTTTTGGGAAACTGTAGTGGGAGTGAAGCTCCAAGATTAATCAGGGTCTGTGAAGGAACAGTGATGTATTTCCAAGTTGGGGTGTTTTTCAAGTAGGACCCTCTCACCAGGGCTCGTATACAAACTCAGCTTGTTAGTTAACTCTGCTTACAGCCACGTGACTCAGCAGTGAGACCACCTCTCATAAGCAGTGTATGTCTAGGGTCGGTATGATTTGGGGTTCAACCAAGCAGGAAAGTCGTGATGTTCCAATTAAAGGAACCTCGACTTGAGTGAATGCTGTGTAAATCCTGCCCATGCACAGTCATCGGTAGCCCGGAAATCACAGATCATACACCAGCATAAAATTATAGGGGAAATTGTCAACTCTAACAAACAGTTGCAGAAAGAAGAAAAGAAAAATAAAAGGGTGCATTAGAGTTAAACAAGTCCAATGTGCACATGACCATTGGAGCTGATACTGGAGTAGTAGGGGATGTATCTTTACTCAAATGCTGGACCCACAGTCTGCGGGAAAGCACCTACCACATTCCGAACTCCCCTCAGAGACCACCTCCAATGAACTGGCTCTCTATCAAGAGTATTGGCCCTTCCACCTTGGAGCCATTCATCTGCATAAAGCACTCCTTTCAATGGGGACTCTCCTTCCAATGGCATTCTGTGGCATCTTCTCTTGTGCCCTGCTCCACAGCTCCATCCAAAAGAGCACAAACCATATCACTGTCCATCACAAATCTCTCTCTCCATCCAGCTCCCTCTGGAACCTTCTCCTCATCCTGCCATCCTGATTGGCTGACACTACATTCCTGAATTGAACAAAATGTCTCCTCATCTTCAGCCGAAAACAAATCATTCTACCAGATAACTACTAAAATAAAGTACCACACAGCATGGCAATGGAAATCTTAACCAGAGCATCATGCCTGTTGTGGTAGATGTTGTGGGTTTGGGAGATGGTGTTGAAGTAGCGCCAGTGAATAAATGTAGTGCACTTTGTAGAGAGTACTCACTGCAGCTGCTGTGAACTGCTGGTGTGGAAATGAATGCTTAGGGACCTGTCAGATGAAAATACAGAAAGTGACACTAAAAAGAACTTACAAAAGATTTGGAGCAGATGGGAAGGAAACTGACAGGGAAATTTGCATTAATTTCTCTCCAGAAAGCTAAAATAGAAAAGTAATTGTAAAATTCAGTATCAAAATCACCAGTTCTGCACAAAGGACAGCATGGAATTTGTTCCCCTGAATACACAGAAACTATTCAATGCCAAATGTTAAAAAACTCACCATTATCTAATCTAACGCATAAGATCTCCAATTTTATATGTGAACTACTTTTTGTCTGTGAACTATTTTCTAGTCTATGGACTAAAATCAGTGTAAGAGCATATAGTTTGGTTCAGGAACCTCCCCATTAAATGCCCCCATTGGTCTGAATGAAAGAAAAATGCCATCTTAGATATCTTGGGAAGTAGTTACCTTTAAAACAATCAAGGTGCCAGCACTCTCTCAAAAACATAACATTGACTCTGCGTAGTGAAGCAGGTACATTTAGACAACAGATATTGATACCTATCCTGTGTGAGAGCAAACTGCAATATTCCTCCATGAAACAGTACTCAGTCAAATTTGATATGGCTAGAGGACATTCCTGTGATTGACAGAAAACTCTCTTCTGACTGTCATTCAAGCCAAGAAATATGGAGTATAGGAATGGCAAATCTGAGAGCAGTTTCTATTTTGTTGCTGTGATTAAAATAGGCAAATGCAGGTGTTGTCGATAACAACATCATCAGCAAGACCTGCTGGAAGGATGTGTTGACTTATAACCACTCTTCACATTATCGTTGTGAAGCTTGAAATAAATGAGGTATCAGAAAATGATTTAATTATTTGTACTAAGAATTTTTTTAACAAGCTCTCATGTTTAATTGCACTTCACAGTGACAGCATCTGATTTTGTGCAAATGAATATATTTCCCTATTTTGGACCTAGAAAATAATATTAATTGGTGAGCATGGTGTTTTAAGAACAGAGTGTTCATTAAATGACCACAAAGTCAGGCAGGACACCTCTTTATATTAAAGCATGCCTGATGCGTGCAACGTGTAATCAATCTTCCAGTGAGACATTTAAGCTAACCTAGCACGAGGGCTTAGCTTTAATACTGAAATAGATTTGTAACTAATTGGATTTTGCATATGTTGGTGGAATTGTTTTTTCACGCATTTTCCCCCCTAAGCAGTAAGCAAGTAGCTTGGAACACAATGATTTGGAGTATCACTTAGATAAGGAAGGTCAGGATCATTATGTACAATCTCAGCAGGGGTTAAAACCAGTTCCAGTGCGGATCTGGAGAGACACGGGAGCGTGTCAGTCACTAATACTGAAGAGTGTATTAGAGTTTAGCTCAGAGACCCAGACTGGGGAGGTAGAGGTCAAGGGTGTTGGGGAAGGGACAGAGTCAGTCCCTTTGCACCAGGTACACTTACAAAGCAACCTGGTCTCTGGACTAGTCACGATCGGGGTGAGGTCCGAATTACCGATGAAAGGTGTGGAAGTCTTGCTCGGTAATGACATCGCCGGGGGAATTGTGTTCCCAGTCGTGAGATTGACAGGGTAGCCTGCCAGCATTGAGGCCCCGCCCATGGACTCACAGGTTCATCATGGGGCTGCGGTAGTGAATTTAGCTGCGGTGGTAAATTTAGCTGAGACGTTTCTGCCAACCTTGTACGAGAAGGGGGTAGAAAGTGAAAAGAAGGAGTGTAGTGAAACAAGAGGTAGTGAGGAGCTGAGACAGACTTAGCATTAGCCAGGAAAGAATTTGTGCAGGCGCAGGAGCGAGACGAGGGGCTGATGGTTTTGGCAGAGACAGCTCTCTCTGACACAGACTTGACAAGGGAACTAGTAGGCTATTGTGTGGAGGAGGAAGTGCTAAGGAAGCAAGGGAGACCAAGTACCGTGCCCGCAGATGAGGAATGGGGGGTGGTGCAAAAGAGTTATGGGGATGAGGTTTTTAACCTGGCCCACAAGGTACCCCCCCGGTGGACATTTTGCGGTGCTGGAGGAAACAGTTGGTGGAACCATGAAAGAGGTTTACCGGCTGCCCAGGGGGAAGGATGTTATTGATTATGACCGACGCGAACTGAGACGGTCACAGGCTTTTGATATGCTAACAAACCTCGTCGGTGTTAGTGCAGAAATTAATGAAGCTAGGGTCCCCTCGATAAGAGAAAAAAACCATTTTGAAAAGATGAGTATGGTATCGACCAGATGGGAGAAGACTATTGTTTTGGCCAGGTCTGCTGATAAGGTCTCTCCCTTAATCCCCGAACAAAGCGACTCTTTAGGAGAAGTAATTAAACGACTCGCACCCGTGTGTTTGATTGTCCCGAGGCGATGCAAAGAACTGGGACGTTGGGTGGTGTCTGTAACAATAGGTCAGCCTAGTGAGCAACATCCATATAGAATGAGTAATTCAGTGACTAAAGGGCTGACGAACACAGAGGTGTGTATTGGCAATTTAATATGGCTGTCTGAAGCCAGCTTGATAGTGAACCTTAAAAAAAATGGGTTCGGCCACACGAAGGTCACTTACCTGGGAATTGTGGTGACACAGGGGCAGCTGGCAGCGATGCAAGCTACAGTGCAGGCTATCGCTGACCTCCCAACCCCGACAGACAAGAGGGCCCTCAGAAGGCTCTTGGAGATGGTGGGGTACTGTAGGAAGTTTTGCAATAACTCTGTGGTCACTACCCCTCCCCCTCCTACTAAGCCCTTGCGAGAGAAAATTAAGTCAGAATGGGACGACCTTTGTTATTGTGGTCCGGGACAAAACCAAATGAGAGGTTACATTGATCGCAATTCATCAGTGTTTTTGGCCACTATGAAGTTTGCTAAGTTGGAGCCTAAGGGATTATTAATAACACATATAAAAGGAACAGAAAATGTGATGGCTGACTGTCTGTCAGGTGTTGACAACTTCAAACTCGCTGTATTAGCCAAATAGCTGATAACGATGTATATTTGTGTGTGTATCAAATAATGTATTCATGTTTGTAATTTTTTACCCCCCGGTAAAAATCCTTAAAGGGGGGGAAGTGTGACAAGAATACACATAGATTAAGATGTTAGCTGTCCTGTGGAATCAGCAGTTGGTCTGCCACCTGTCTTCAGGAGAGAGAGAGATAAGGAAAACAATGGAGCAGCATTTGGAGATGTGTAATGAAGGGGAAGGAGAGCTGTCAAGAGCGGCTCCCCCTTTGAACCCTGAACTGTTTGAAGTGATGGACAGGCGATACCCCAGCAGGGGGATAAAAAGGGGCAGGTTCGCTGAGGCAGGACACACACGACACCCGAAGTAACAAGACCCTGGAAGCGGTGCGTCTCTCACAAGTCGGTGGGAAGTACCGGGCCATAAACGCACAGGGTGGAAAGGCACGATCGGCGGGAACCTGGTGTGTGTCCATCCTTGCTTGGGTGCCAGGTTCAGCGCAGGGAAACGATCGTATCTGGAAACGGAGGGGTCACGGTCGGTGACCTCAGATGACATCACAAAGGACTCGCCCGACAGCTGACTGCAAAGGTCTGTGTTTGGAAGCTGTTTTGAATATTCATTCATTTTGCTCTCTCTCCTTCCCCCACACTGTCCATCTCCCACGGCAGCGATTACTGTGAACTGAACTGAACTTTGCGTCACTTTGAAACTGGTCATTTGCCCCTAGACAACGATAGAGCTTGATTGATCCTGTTATCTTAATTCTGTGCACATGTATGTTTATCATTGCTGAACTGTTGCATTTATTATCCTTTTGATTAGAGTACTGTGTTGCTTGTTTCTTTAATAAAACTTTCTTAGTTCTAGTAATCCAGACTCCAACTGAGTGATCCATTTCTGCTGGTTTGGCAACCCAGTTACGGGATACGTAACAGTAAAAACCTCAAAAGCTTCATTAAATAACAAGGAAAGACTAGTAAGGACAAATATCATAGTGTGAGGGGATCCTGGAGTACCCCTATTAACTGTTTGGAGAGAGACAATTATCATTGATGGTTTGTTTGTAAAGGAGAGAGAGACAGAGTTAGTTACCACCGATATGTTGCATTTGAAGAGAGAGAGAGAGAGGAAGATGAACAGTTGGACTGTCACTTTAAGGCATTGGAAGTAACTTTGGATTTTTACTGAGTTGGGAGTTGGAGACAGCACCGAGCAGCTGGAAGGTTGCTATGGTGACCGAAGGCGGTCGACACTCGATGTTATGATTTTCAGCAGGTTGTTGATGTTACTTCCAAGGACTTGTTGCCTGCTTGTACTCCTTTACAGACAAAGGAGGGAGGGACTCTTTGAATGACAGGTGATGCTCAGCACAGAGAAATAAATAGGGGGTCAGATGATACAGACCTCAGGACACATGATCTGGACACTGAGCATTGTTATGCCCGCAGAGAAAGTGAGTTTTGGAGGATCAATCAGGCGGATTGATCCAACTTGCTGTTCCAGTTTGAAGGAGAAGGGGTTGACTGGTGTGGAGTTGTCTATGTGTCCACCCTTGCCTGGGTGATAGCTCCACCACAGAAGACCGGTCCCCCTGGTTAAAGTCACAGTCGGTGACTTGTAAAGGATTTCGGAGGACGACGAGAAGATCGACGGTATCAGCTCACCTGAAGACTCAACTCACTCTCTCTCTCTCTCTCTCTCCATCCATCACTACTCAACTAAATACCACAAACTGAACTGAACTGAACTGAACTTTACTCAACATCGTAAGACTGTATCTTTTTACCCCTAGACTTAAAGAAGCTTGGTTTTTTCATACATATATATTCCACACTTACTTTTATATACAATCATTGTTAACCTGTTTGATTTATTTACAGTTATATTACTGTATTGCGTAGTTACTAATAAATATTATTAGTTTATGGCAATACGAGACTCCAAAGTGTTTTCCATCTCTGCTGGTTCTTAACCCCCGTCACAGGGTACGTGACAATAGAAAGAGTTGCAAATATTTATAGGAATTAAACAAATACTTTATATCTCTCTCACAGAAGACGACATGAACAACCTGTCAGAGAGCCAAAGTTCTAGTGAGAATGAGAGATTAAAAGAAATAAGTACAACACAAGGTGATGAAACTAGAAGTTATTATTTTCTTCCAAACTTCTATATATCTTAGAATTGTTCCTGTCGATGAGAGGCTAGCAAATATTGAGAAAAGTAAAAATAGGAAAAACTGAGCTGCTGACCTGTTGGCCTAATGTCAGTGGAAGGAAAGTGTTAAGAATGTAATAACAGAATAGAAATGAGTAGAATCAACATGAATTTATGATAGGAACAATAATATTTGACTAATCTACTGGAGTTTTTTGAGGCTCTGAATAGAAGAATGGATAGGGAGAACCAGTGATTCTGATTATTTCAATTTTTGAAATGTTTTCAGTAAGAGCTCTCCAGAAGGGTAGTAAGCAAAGTCAGAGCCCCAGAACAATACAGATGGGGAATAACATACTGGTATGGATTGAGAATTGGTTAATGGACAGAAGGCAAAGAATGGGAATAAATGGACTGTGACTGGTGGGATACTCCAAATATTGGTACTTGCAATCCAGCTATTCATGTAATATATCAGTGATTTGATTGAGGAAACTAAATATTATATTTCTGAATTTGTTAATGACAGAAGGCAGTGGGGATATGAGCAGGGAGGTGGATGTAAAGAGTCATATGAACAAGCAAGTGAATGGGTAAGAACATGGCAGATAATGTGGAAAACGTGAAGTTATTTTACTTTGGTGTAAAAATAAGAGTAGAGTATTTTTAATGGTGAGCAAGTGGATAACATTGGTACTCAAAAGGAGCATGGATGTATAAAAGTCACTGAAATATATAGAGATCATAAAGCAATTTGGAAAGCAAAAGCTATGTTGGTCTTTATTTCAAGAGGAATATGGATATTGTGGTAAGGAACCATTGGGTTTATTATATTGGGCCTTGGTGAGACAGCATCTGGAGTACTGTGTACACTCTTGGTTTGCTTACATAAAAAAGTATCTGTAGCAAATCTCTATTAGACTGGTTCCAAGAATGGAAGGTTTCTGAATGTAAGGAGAATGTTTCTCTTGGCTGTGGAGCCAGAACCAATTATAATAACTTACCAACAGAGCATTTTTCATACAAACAACACAGTTCAAAGTGCTGTACAATGGGCTAAAATGCAAACATGAAAATATGTTAGTTGAAAGCAAGGATAAATAAATAGGTTTTGAGCTGGCATTTATAAGTTTTAACTGAATCTGCATCCTTTATAGTTTCAGGTATTGAGCTCCATAGTTTGGGAGTGCAGTTCAAAAAAGACGACCTACCAATTTACTTTTGAGGGCGATTGTTTAAATCTAAGAGACTAGCAGAAGAAGACCTGGGAGCTCAAACAGGATTGTGATATAATATAATATAATAATTACCTATTAATATACTATAATATAATGAATATAATATAATTAATCAAAGGTTGACTGTCAAAACAGACCTGTCCTGAACTGTGCATTGTGACAGGGATACACTTTAACAATGTGCTAAAAGCAGGATTATTCATTTATTGTGTTTCACTATATAGTTTCAATGGGATGTAGTCAGAATGCCCACATACACGATTGGTTTAACTAGCCCCACAGGTATCAGTTAGAAGTTAAATTGTGTACAAGTTTTACTTCCCTGAAGACTGGTTCTCAATTTAGTTCATCTGTAATTCTGCTATCCATATTGTCATAACTCCAAAATGATCCCTAATAGCATCATTATCGTATTATATCTTTACCCCTCATAATTTTGTATGCTTCTATCATTCACATGTTCTCCAGGGAGTAAAGTTCTAACCTATTCAACCTTTCCGTCTAACTCGGGTCTTCAGGTTCTGGCATCATTCTTGCAAATTTTCTCAGCAGTACATGGAGCACAGGTTGTGTGAAGTAATTTCAAAAATTTTGGAGAACAGATTGAAGGAGTCTGGCCCAGAGTGGGTTGAGGCTAGCAATTGCAGGCATGGCTAAGGGTTTCAGAATGAGCTGACCCAAGGTAGGTGGAGTTGACTGATACAATAAAACACTGCAGTTTAAGTGATGGTGTGGAAATGTAGTCGGAAGCTTATTGAGGAGGAGAGACATTGAGCATATGAGCGCTCTGGTTCACTGCCGTTTTCTACAGGTGAGGGATGGAGGTGGTGGCTGTGGAATGGAGCCTATGGCAATAGCTTCGTCTTCAGCATCACTGGGGACAATGGCTAGGATTGTAACAGAAGATAAAGTTTCCTGTGCATTAAGTCTCTTGCTGAAGGGGCCTGTGGGAACTGGATTGATTCATGTGATTTTGATTAAAATACAGCACAGATATGTGGTTTAATAAAGTAACAGGAAGCTTCTCCAATAGTTGGTCCGTTTTAGTAGCACTGCTTGTTAGTCTCTATTGCTGTATGTATTGTGGGACAATTGGAAACGAAGTTGGGAAGAGAGCTGCACGCTTTGTCAGTGGTGTTGTGAATTGTTGGGTTTGTTGAATTATGTACACTATGCCTCACATGTTCAAAATGATAAATTAACCTCACTAATTTTCCTTCTGATTAACTAGTGACATTGATAAGGCCATTGTAACAAGTGGTGAAGCTGTGACAGGTTTTTTTTATAACTAATAAGCTCTCTCGCTGATTCAAACTTATTTAAATATTACACCATACCCCCTGCCATAATGACTAGCAGGTACTATGCTGTGCCTTAACAGTTGAGCTGCTGTGAATAGTTTACTTGCATTTTATTCAAATGTTGCTCTTGAACCTGCCCAGTACAGTGTGATGCTCAATACGTCACTTCTATCATCTGGCAGTTGTTCAGTGGAGTCTTTAACCACTTCGCTATTTCAGAAAGTATATTTGAAGAAGATAAGGATAGATGCAGGCAAAAAGGTAGGCAGCAAAGATATATGTATAAAAGTTAGTTAAATCAGCTAACCCTTAGTATAAGTGGTTTACACTCCTCCCAATTTCACAACTACACACATCTTTATCTTGAATAAATGTTAAATCCTTGGATTGAGTGGCTGGTTTGACTGTAGAACTTAATTTGCTCTTTGAGCAGATTGAACCACACTCTGAGTTTGGAATATTTGTAGTGGGCGATGGGTGGGGAGCAAGTTCAACAACTACATCAACCTCTGCACAGCTCCTGCATTCGCCTGCAAAAGCCAAATGTGGCTTAATGAATTGCATTCTTAGCTCTGATCGAAAAGATTGTGGGTTTGAGCCCCACAACTTTCAGCAAGTCGCAGTGACGAGGGAGTGCAATACCGTCACTCAGATGCAGCAATAAATCAAGCTCTTGTTGGTTCTTCTGAGTTAACTAAAGACATTTTCATAGCCTGATGTTTTTGTAGTGTGGAACTTACTGGCCATGTTTCAGCCCATACACGAATATTGTCTTAATTCCTACTGAATGTGGCTGTGGTCTGGTTCATTGGATTAGTATGGACTGAGAAGTTGTGAATGGGTTTGATTATCAACAAGTATCTCCATTTCTGACCTTATGAAAGAAAAGTCATTTGTGAAACAGCTGGAGATGTTTGAGGTTGGATACTGTCCTGACAAAATCCTGCCCTAATTATCTATCTTTCAAAGATGTGACTTAAACCATTTCCCCTTGATAACTCCTCAATTCATTTAGGTAGTTTTCCTTGATGCGCTGATTATTCAGATGTTATCTTAATATCACGGAAATCAATCTTGTTTCTAAAATTCAGTTCTTTGGTCCATGTTAACCCTAAGATTATAAAAAGAGCTCTAGAGCTGTGTGGTCCTGATAGAAGCCACACTTGGCAGGTTATTGTTGAATAAATTTGGCTTTATACACTATCTGTGACACCTTCCATCACTTGCTAAATATTGAGAGCAGGGGTAATCTAATTTGATATGCCTTTTGTTTTGTAAATATAACACATAGAGCCAATGTAACTAACTGCAAGGGACCAGTTTGGATGGAGGTACAGCTGGACCTCCAGCCTTGGTTTTCGTTACTACAGCCGGGCTGTTTTTTGGTCTTTGCTGCATCAAGATCTCAAAGTTGTATGGGACAGAAACAGGTCCTTCAACTCACCAAATACATGCTTACTTTTTGGCCTGTCTATACTAATTCCACTTGCCAGCACGAGGTCTATCTCCTTCTATTCCTGGACTATTAGGGGGCATATAATATAGCAAAACATAGTGGGAAATTAGAGAATTTAGAAGTTTTAAAAAAACCAACAGAAGACAACTAAAAAACCATGAAAGGAGTATGAAGCTAAGTCAGCCAATAATATAAATATAAAAGAAAATACCAAAAGTTTTACTGGTGTATGAAGAGTAAAAGAAGGGCAATAGTTGATATCAGACCACCGGAAAATGACATTGGAGAGGTTCTAACAGGGGCAAAGAAATGATGGACAATCTTACTATGTACTTAGCATCAGTCTTCACTGTGGAAGACACTAATAGAATGCTAAAAATTTGAGAGTATGAGGGGGCAGAAGTGAGTATAGTTGCTATTACTAAGGAGAAGATACTTGGGAAGATGAAAGGTCCAAAGGTAGATCGGTCACCTGGACCATGGACTACACCTTCAGTTCTGAAAGAGTTAGTTGAAGAGATTGTGGAGGGATTACTATGATCTTTCAAGAATAAATAGATTGTGGAATGGTTCTGGAACACTGGAAAATTGTAAATGTCTCTCCACTCTTCAAAAAGAATGGAAGGCAGAAGAAAGGAAATTATAAGCCATTTAGCTTGACCTCAGTGGCTGTGAAGATGTTGGAGTCCTTTATTAAGGATGAGGTTTCACAATACTTGGAGGCACATGATAAATTAGGCCAAAATCAGCATGGTTTCCTTGCCTAACAAATCTGTGTGAATTCATAAAGATATAACAAACAGGATAGGAAAAGGAGAGTCAGTGGATGTTGTGTATTTGGATTTTCAGGCCTTTGACAAGGTGCTACACATGAGGCTGCATAACAAGATAAGAGCCCATGTTATTACAGGATAGATACTAGCATAGATAGAAGATTGATTGATTGGTAAGAGGCGAAGAGTGGGAATGAAGGGAACTTTTTTTGGTTGGTGCCAACGACTAATGGTGTTCTACAGGGGTCTGTGTTGGGACCGCTTCTTTTTATGTTATATGTCAATGACTCAGATGACGGCTTTGTTGCGAAGTTTGCTGACGATACGAAGATTGGTGTAGGGGCAGGTAGTTTTGAGGAAGTAGAGATGCTTCAGAACGATCGAGTAGACAGATTGGGTAAAGAAGTGGCAGATGGAATACAGTGTCAGGAAGTGTGTGGTCATGCACTGTGGTAGAAGAAATAAAAGGGTAGACTGTTTTCTAAGTGGAATGAAAATTCAGAAATCTAAAACACAAAGGAACTTAAGAGTCCTTATTGAGGATTCCCTAAAGGTAACTTGCAGGTTGAGTCGGTGGTAAGAAAGGCAAATGCAGTATTAGCCTTCATTTCAAGAGGACTGGAGTATAAAAACAAGGATGTAATGCTGAGGCTTTATACGGCATCGGTCCAATTGAACTTGGAGTACGGTGAGCAGTTTTGAACCCCTTATCTAAAATAGGATGTGTTGGCATTGCAGAGGGTCCAGAGGAGGTTCATGAGAATGATCTGGGAATGAAAGGGTGAATATATGATAGCCTGGACCTGTACCTATTGGAGTTTAGAAGAGTAAGTTTCAATCTCATTGAAACTTATGGAATAGAGTGGATGTGGAGAGAATGTTTCCTACAATGGAAGAGTCTAGGTCCAGACGGCACAGCCTCGGAGGGATGTCCATTTTGAACAGAGATGAAAACAATAAACTTGATGTTAGTATTCAAACAAAGTCAAGAACATGACTTTTAACTGGTTTCTGAATTTTTTGGCATGCCTGATAGAGTGCGTAAGAAGTTGTATGATTCTCCTGTCACTAATAAGTACAAAATCAGGGGCTTGGGTGTATTACATTCACTTTTGTGCTTCTAATAAAGAAGTCCAGTGGGAAATTTCATAAACATAAGTGATTCTCTACCAACACCCTCCTCTGTCTGACAGAACTGGTCCTCACACTCACCAATTTCTTTTTCTTTTTCCCACTTTCTCCAAACCGAAGTGTAGCCGAGAGCAGCCACATGGGCCCCAGCTTGGCGTGCCTTTTCGGCGGTTGTGTGGAGCAGTTTATGTTCCAGGTATTTACTTGTAACACTCCCCAACTCTCTCTCTGCGCTATATTATGATTCTGATCGTGTCCATGATATCTTGAAGTGGGAAGGACATATTGGTACCAACGACATCGGTAGGAAAAGGGAGAAGGTCCTGAAAACAGACTACAGGGAGTTAGGAAGGAAGTTGAGAAGCAGGACCTCAAAGGTAGTAATCTCGGGATTACTGCCTGTGCCACGTGACAGTGAGTATAGTAATAGAATGAGGTGGAGGATAAATGCGTGGCTGAGGGATTGGAGCAGGGTGCAGGGATTCGGATTTCTGGATCATTGGGAGCTCTTCTGGGGCAGGTGTGACCTGTACAAAAAGGACGGGTTGCACTTGAATCTGAGGGGGACCAACATCCTGGCGGAGAGGTTTGCAAAGGCTATTGGGGAGAGGTTTAAACTAGAATTGCTGTGGGGTGGGAACCAAACTGCAGTGACAGAGGAAAGGGAGGTTGGGTCACAAATAGAGAAAGCTTGGAGACAGTGCGAAAGGGAGGATAGGCAGGTGATAGAGAAGGGATGCACTCAGACCGATGGTTTGAGATATGTCTGTTTTAATGTGAGGAGTATTATAGGTAGATAGATAGACATAGAATAGTACAGCACAGTACAGGCCCTTTGGCCCACAATGCTGTGCTGACCCTTAACCCCTGCCTCCCATATAACCCCCTACCTTAAATTACTGCATATACCTGTCTAGTATTCTCTTTAATTTCACTAGTGTATCTGCCTCCACCACTGACTCAGGCAGCGCATTCCATGCACCAACAACTCTCTGAGTAAAAAACCTTCCTCTAATATCCCCCTTGAAGTTCTCACCCTTTACTTTAAAGCCATGTCCTCTTGTATTGAGCAGCAGTGCCCTGGGGAAGGGGCGCTGGCTGTCCACACTATCTATTCCTCTTAATATCTTGTATACCTCTATCATGTCTCCTCTCATCCTCCTCTCCGGAGAGTAAAGCCCTTGCTCCCTTAATCTCTGATCATAGTGCATACTCTCTAAACCAGGCAGCATCCTGGTAAATCTCCTCTGTACCCTTTCCAATGCTTCCACATCCTTCCTATAGTGAGGCAACCGGAACTGGATACAGTACTCAAAAGTGTGGCCTAACCAGAGTTTTATAGAGCTGCATCATTACCCTGCGACTCTTAAACTCTATCCCTCAACTTATGAAAGCTAACACTCCATAAGGTTTCTTAACTACTCTATCTACCTGTGAGACAACTTTCATGTACCCCCAGATCCCTCTGCACCTCCACATTACCAAGTATCCTGCCATTTACTTTGTACTCTGCCTTGGAGTTTGTCCTTCCAAAGTGTAACACCTCACACTTCTCCGGGTTGAACTCCATCTGCCACTTCTCAGCCCACTTCTGCAACCTATCAATGTCTCTCTGCAATCTTTGACAATCCTCTACACTATCTACAACACCACCGACCTTTGTGTTGTCTGCAAACTTGCCAACCCACCCTTCTACCCCCACATCCAGGTCATTAATAAAAATCACGAAAAGTAGAGGTCCCAGAACCAGTCCTTGTGGGACACCACTAGTCACAATCCTCCAATCTGAATGTACTCCCTCCACCACCACCTTCTGCCTTCTGCAGGCAAGCCAATTCTGAATCCACCTGGCCAAACTTCCCTGGATCCCATGCCTTCTGACTTTCTGAATAAGCCTAGCGTGTGGAACCTTGTCAAATGCCTTACTAAAATCCATGTAGACCACATCCACTGCACTACCCTCATCTATATGCCTGCTCACCTCCTCAAAGAGCTCTATCAGGCTTGTTAGACACAATCTGCCCTTCACAAAGCCATGCTGACTGTCCCGGATCAGACCATGATACTCTAAATGCCCATAGATCTGATCTCTGAGAATCTTTTCCAACAGCTTTCCTACCACAGATGTAAGTGTCACTGGTCTATAATTACCCGAACTATCCCTACTACCTTTTTTGAACAAGGGGACAACATTCGCCTCTCTCCAATCCTCTGATACCATTCCCATGGACAATGAGGACGTAAAGGTCCTAACCAGAGGCTCAGTAATTTTTCCCTCGCCTCGTGGAGCAACCTGGGGATTATTCCGTCAGGCCCCGGGGACTTATCCATCCTAATGTATTTTAACAACTCTAACACCTTCTCTCCCTTAATATCAACATGCTCCAGAACATCAACCTCACTCATTTTGTCCTCACCGTCATCAAGTTCCCTCTCATTGGTGAATACCGAAGAGAAGTATTCATTGAGGACCTCGCTCACTTCCACAGCCTCCAGGCACATCTTCCCACCTTTATCTCTAATCGGTCCTATCTTCACTCCTGTCATCCTTTTGTTCTTCACATAATTGAAGAATGCCTTGGGGCTTTCCTTTACCCTACTCGTCAAGGCCTTCTCATGCCCCCTTCTTGCTCTCCTCAGCCGCTTCTTAAGCTCCTTTCTTGCTACCCTATATTCCTCAATAGACCCATCTGATCCTTGCTTCCTAAACCTCATGTATGCTGCCTTCTTCCACCTGGCTAGATTCTTCACCTCACTTGTCATCCATGGTTCCTTCACCCTACCATTCTTTATCTTCCTTACCGGGACAAGTTTATCCCTAACATCCTGCAAGAGGAACCTAAACATCGACCACATGTCCATAGTACATTTCCCTGCAAAAACATCATCCCAATTCACACCTGCAAGTTCTAGCCTTATAGCCTCATAATTTGCCCTTCCCCAATTAAAAATTTTCCTGTCCTCTCTGATTCTATCCTTTTCCATGATAATGTTAAAGGCCAGGGAGCGGTGATCACTGGCCCCCATATGCTCACCCACTGAGAGATCTGTGACCTGACCCGGTTCGTTACCTAATACTAGATCTAGTTTGGCATTCCCCCTAGTCGACCTGTCAACATACTGTGACAGGAATCCGTCCTGGACATACTTAACAAACTCTGCCCCATCTAAACCATTGGAATGAATCAGGTGCCAATCAATATTAGGGAAGTTAAAGTCCCCCATGATAACAACTCTGTTATTTTTGCACCTTTCCAAAATCTGCATCCCAATCTGCTCCTTGGTATCTCTGCTGCTACCAGGGGGCCTATAGAATACTCGCAATAGAGTAACTGCTCCCTTCTTCTTCCTGACTTCTACCCATACTGACTCAAAAGAGGATCCTGCTACATTACCCACCCTTTCTGTAGCTCTAATAGTATCCCTGACCAGTAATGCCACCCTCCTCCCCTTTTCCCCCCTCTCTATCCCTTTTAAAGCACTGAAATCCAGGAATATTTGAAATCCATTCCTGCCCTGGTGCCAGCCAAGTCTCTGTAATGGCCCCTACTTCATAATTCCATGTATGTATCCAAGCTCTCAGTTCATCACCTTTGTTTCCCGATGCTTCTTGCATTGATTTACACCCTTTATACTGTTTCTCTTTCCTCAAAGCCTCTTTATATGTTAGATCTGACTTTACTCCATGCACTATACTTCCAGTTCTTGCACGATCTTTATCCTCCTCCACCTCACTATCTGCTCTAACACTCTTGTTCCCCTCCCTGTGCAAATCTAGTTTCAAACCCCCCGCCCCCCCCCGGAGCAGCACTGGCAAACCTTCCCGCAAGGAGGTTCGTCCCCCTCCAGTTCAGGTGCAACCCATCCCGTCAGAACAGGTCCCACCTTCCCTGGAACAAGGCCCAATTGTCCAGAAACATGAAGTCCTCCCTCTTGCACCAACTCCTTAGCCACATATTTATCTGCATGATCTTCCTATTTCTAGCCTGACTAGCACGTGGCACGGGTAGCAAAACTGAGATTGCAACCCTGGAGGTCCTGTCTAACTCCCTAAATTCTCTTTGCAGGACCTCCTCCTTCTTCCTATCCACGTTATTGATCCCTACGTGGACCATGATATCTGGCTGGTCACCCTCCCTCTTGAGAATACTGAGAACTTGATCCGAGATATCGCAGACCCTGGCACCAGGGAGACAACAGACCATCCGAGAGTCTCGATCTCTTCCACAGAACCTCTTATCTGTCCCCCTAACTATTGAATCCCCTATCACTATTATGAATAAAGCGGATGAGTTTAGAGTGTGCATCAGCACTTGGAGCTGTGATGTTGTGGCCATTACAGAGACTTAGATGGTGCTGGGCAGGAATGGCTACTTCAAGTGCCAGGCTTTAGCTGTTTCAGAAAAGACAGGGAGGGAGGCAAAAGAGGTGGGGGTGTGGCACTGTTGATCAGAGATAGTGTCACAGCTGCAGAAAAGGAGGAAGTCATGGAGGGGTTGTTTACAGAGTCTCTGTAGGTGGAAGTTAGGAATAGGAAGGGGTCAATAACTCAACTGAGTGTTTTTTATAGACCACCCAATAGTAACAGGGACATCGAAGAGCAGAGAGGGAGACAGATTCTGGAAAGGAGTAATAATAACAGGGTTGTTGTGGGAGATTTTAATTTCCCAAATATTGATTGGCATCTCCCTAGAGTGAGGGGTTTAGATGGGGTGGAGTTTGTTAGGTGTGTTCAGGAAGGTTTCTTGACACAATATGTAGATAAGCCTACAAGAGGAGAGGATGTATTTGATTTGGTATTGGGAAATGAACCTGGTCAGGTGTCAGGTGTCTCGGTGGAAGAGCATTTTGGAGAGAGTGATCACAATTCTATTCCTTTACCAGAGTGTTGGAGAGTGAGAGGAACAGACAAGTTAGGAAAGTGTTTAATTGGAGTAAGGGGAAATATGAGGCTACCAGGCAGGAACTTGGTAGCATAAATTGGAAACAGATGTTCTCAGGGAAACTAAGGGAAGAAATGTGGCGAATGTTCAGGGGATATTTGCGGGGCGTTCTGCGTAGGTACGTTCCAATGAGACAGAAAGGATGGTAGGGTATACAAACTGTGGTGCACAAAGGCTGTTGTAAATCTAGTCAAGAAGAAAAGAAGAGCTTACGAAAGTTTCAAAAAACTAGGTAATGATAGTGATCTTAGAAGATTATAAGGCTAGCAGGAAGGAGCTTAAGAATGGAGTTAGGAGAGCCAGAAAGGGCCATGAGAAGGCCTTGGGGGAAAAGATTAAGGAAAACCCCAAGGCATTCTACAAGTATGTGAAGAGCAAGAAGATAAGACGTGAGAGAATAGGACAAATCAAGTGTGATAGTGGACAAGTGTGTATGGAACTGGAGAAGATGGCAGAGGTACTTAATGAATGCTTTGCTTCAGTATTCACTACAGAAAAGGATCTTGGCGATTGTAGGAATGACTTGCAGCGGACTGAAAAGCTTAAGTATGTAGGTATTAAGGAAGAGGATGTGCTGAAGCTTTTGGAAAGCATCAAGTTGGATAAGTCACCGTGACCAGATGGGATGTACCCCAGTCTACTGTGGGAAGCAAGGGAGGAGATTGCTGAGCCTCTGGCGATGATCTTTGCATCATCAATGAGGATGGGAGAGGTTCCGGAGGATTGGAGGGTTGTGGATGTTATTCCCTTATTCAAGAAAGGGAGTAGGGATAGCCTAGGAAATTATAGACCAGTGAGTCTTACTTCAGTGATTGGTAAGTTGATGGAGAAGATCCTGAGAGGCAGGAATTATGAACATTTGGAGAGGCATAATATGATTAGGAATAGCCAGCATGGCTTTGTCAAAGGCAGGTCGTGTCTTACAAGCCTGATAGTATTTTTTGAGGATGTGACTAAACACATTGATGAGGGTAGAGCCGTCGATGTAGCGCATATGGATCTTAACAAGGCATTTGATAAGGTATCCCATGCAAGGCTTATTGAGAAAATAAGGAGGCATGGGATCCAAGGGGACATTGCTTTGTGGATCCAGAACTGGCTTGCCCACAGACGGCAAAGAGTGGTTGTAAACGGGTCGTATTCTGTATGGAGGCCGGTGACCAGTGGTGTGCCTCAGGGCTCTGTTCTGGGACCCCTACTCTTTGTGATTTTTATAAGTGACCTGGGTGAGGAAGTGGAGGGATGGGTTATCAATTTTGTTGATGACACAAAGGTTGGAGGTGTTGTGGATAGTGTGGAGGACTAACAGAGGTTACAACGGGACACTGATAGGATGCAAAACTGGGCTGAGAAGTAGCAGATGGAGTTCAACCCAGATCAGTTTGAGGTGGGGTTTACAGGTGTCCCCCGCTTCTCGAACATTCGCTTTATGACACCTCGCGGTTACGAAAGACCTACATTAGTTATCTGTTTTCACTAACAGAAGGTGTTCTCACTGTTAAGAAAAAAGGCAGCATGCACCCCGAGCAGCCAAGCTCCTCCCCCGGAACTGCATTCTAGCCGGCATGGCTTAAACATGTACCTGTGAGCATCTGTGCTTTATGTCAATTTATTTTGAGCATCTGTTCTAAGATGAGTTCTGAGGTATCGGAAAAGCCTAAAAGAGCTCGTAAGGCTGTTACACTTAGCGTAAAACTAGACATACTTTAGCATTTCGATCGTGGTGAACGAAGTAAGGACAAAGTGAGTTTGGCTTGTGGAAGTTGACGAAGATGATGTTGAAGAGGTTTTGGCATCCCATGACCAAGAACTGATGCAATTGGAAGAGGAAAGGATAAGAATCAAAATCGAATGCAGTAGCGAACGGACTGAAAGTGAAGTCGTCCAGGAACTGAACGTGAAGCAACTGCCTGAGATTTTCGCTGCAATCGACAACAATGATTGCAGGAAAGTACAACTTTACTTTTGAAAGGATACATAGGTTTAGGGCATATTTGCAGGTTGGTTTGAGTGCTTACAAAGAACTGTATGATATGCGCGAGGCTAAGTAGTCAAGCATACTGTCGTTTTTCAAGCCTTCCACATCAACTACAGTAGACGACGAACCTCGACCTTCGACATCGAGGCAGGCAGACATAGAAGAAGATGACCTGCTTGCCCTGATGGAAACAGACAATGTTGAGATGACACCCCAGTGTCCCAGCACCCCAACCTCCGACGACTCAGCCTAACACACCATCATCTGCGTGCTCATTGTCTTCCCGATTTCGGTAAGTGATACTGCACTTTACATACATTATTTCTACTTTATATAGGCTGTGTATTTTCATGTGTTATTTGGTATGATTTGGCAGCTTCATAGCTTAAAGGTTACTGGAGGGAGTGTTTCTGCCAAGAGCGCGTGCGTGAGATTTTCGCTATGGTGGACAGTGCAATGATTGCAGAAAAAAATTTCTACTTTATATAGGCTGTGTATTTATCATATCATTCCTGCTTTTACTAAATGTTACTGTTATTTTAGGTTTTATGTGTTATTTGGCATGATTTGGTAGGTTATTTTTTGGGTCTGCGAATGCTCACAGATTTTCCCCATATAAAAAAATGGTAATTGCTTCTTCACTTTACGACATTCTGACTTACGAACCATTTCATAGAAATGCTCTACCTTCGGTCGGCGGGGGAAACCTGTATTTTCGTAGGTCAAATATGATGGCAAAATATAGCATAAATGGCAAGACTCTTGGCAGTCTGGAGGATCAGAGGAATCTTGGGGTCTGAGTCCATAGGACACTCAAAGCTGCTACACAGGTTGACTCTGTGGTTAAGTAGGCATATGGTGCATTGGCCTACATCAGTCGTGGGATGAAGTTTAAGAGCTGAGATGTAATGTTGCAGCTATATAGGACCCTAGTCAGATCCCACTTGGAGTGCAGTGCTCAATTCTGGTCGCCTCACTGCAGGGAGGACAAGGAAACCATAGAAAGGGTGCAGAGGAGATTTACGAGGATGTTGCCTGGATTGGGGAGCATGCCTTATGAGAATAAGTTGAATGAACTCGGCCTTTTCTCTTTGGAGCAACAGAGGATGAGAGGTGACCTGATAGGGGAGTACAAGATAATGAGAGGCATTGATCGTGTGGATAGGCAGAGGCTTTTTTCCCAGGGCCTAAATGGCTAGCACAAGAGGGCATAGTTTTAAGGTGCTTGGAAGTAGGTACAGAGGATATGTGAAGGGTAAGTTTTTTACACAGAGAGTGGTGAGTGTGTGGAATGGGCTGCCGGCAGCAGTGGTGGTGGCGGAAACGAAAGGTTCTTTCAAGAGACTCCTGGATGGATACATGGAGCCCAAACAATCTAGGGCTATGGTTAAGCCGAGGTAGTTCTAAGGTAAGGACACGTTTGGCACAGCTTCATGGGCCGAAGGGCCTGTATTGTGCTGTAGGTTTTCTACGTTTTTGTGTTCTGTGTTTCTATTAATGACTGCATTGGTGCTGCTTCCTGCACCCATGCTGAGTTCGTCAATTTCATCAACTTTGCCTCCGACCGACCCGGCCCTTAAATTCATCCGTATCCAGCATTTCATTCCCTGCAACTTTTGTCATCTTCCATGTGATCCCGCCACTAAACACATCTTAACCTCCACTCTGCTTTCTGCAGGGATCGCTGTCTTTGTGACTCCCTTGTCCATTCATCCCTCCCTATTGATCTTCCTCCTGTCACTTATCTCAGCAAGTGGCACAGGTAGTACTCCTCCCCACTCATCTCTTCCCTCACCACCCTTCAGGACCCCAACCAATCTCTCCAGGTAAGGCAACACTGCAATTCTGTTAGGTTCACGTATTGTTTTTGGTGCTGCTGGTGCAACTTCCTCCATATCATGAGATCTGATGTAGATCAGGAGACCTTTGGTCCATCCAAAATAGGCATAATTTTCCCATGACCATCCATTTTAGCACTGTTTCCCATTCCTGTTCTGACGTGTCGGTCCACGGCTGCCTCTACTGAAACAATAAGGCCACTCTCAGTTTGGAGGAGTGACACCTTGTATTCCGTCTGGGTGGCCTCCAGCCTGGCATTAGCATGGATATCTCTTACTTTCTGTAATTTATCCCCTCTTAACCCATCTCTGATCTCCTGCCTATCTCCTCCCTCTGGTGCCCCTATCCTTCCCTTTCTCCACTGGTCCACTCTCCTCTCTTCTCAGATTCTTCCTTCTACAGCCCTTTACCTTTCCCACCTACCAGCTTCTTACTTTATCCCCCCCTCCCCCACCCTCCTACCTTCCCCCTCATCTACCTTCACCTATTACCTGCCAGCTTGTATTCCTTCCCATCCCCTCCATCTTCTTATTCTAGCCTCTTCCTCCTTTCTTTCCAGTCCTGACAAAGGGTCTTGACTCGAAACATCTCCATAGATGCTTTAAGACCTGCTGAGTTCTCTAGTGTGTTACTCAGGAACTTTCCATGGTTGGAATATTACATTTTCATGTATGATTTCAATCAAAGTAATTCTGTATTGAGAGCTTTATAATGGAAAATTTTCCGTTATATTTGTTTTCCTATACTTGTTAAACTTTTCAGAAAAATATCATCTCATGCTGCATCAGAGAGAAATGCAGGAAAGTCAAGGAAGGAAATGTCTAGACCATAATGTGGTTTTTAATTTTTAAAATAGGAACATAAATTTATTTCTAATGGTCAAATATTACCACTGCAGTGGATTCCAGTTAATTGAGGTAGCTGCCTATTTGGGACAACTCTTAAGAAACAGAAACTAACCAAGAAAATAGCCTTTGTTTATTTGGGACACTTTGCCGCTTAAATGGGGCAGGAGACTGTTGCTGAACAGACGCTGCACTGCTTATTGTGAACAGTTTTTAAGTAGCGTCAGTTGTGTACGTTCATGTTCAAAAAGCAGTGATTTTGTCACGGATAGAGTGAGAAATAAGCAGTAAAACAATTTTAAACTGTTTTGCTTACTGCACTTTCAAATTATCAGGGTTGGAGATGCCAGAAATGGCTGGGAGTGAAAATGAAACAATTTTGCTACTTTAAGTTAGGAACTACAAAGAATTTGAAGGTATTGACAATCATCTTGAACGTTAGAATGGAAATGAAGATTTGGAGGATGCATGACATCTAAAACTTTGACAAACTTCTACAGATGCGTAGTGGAGAGTAAATTAACTGGCTACATCACTGCTGTGTATGGAAACACCAATGACCTGAACAGAAAATTCTATAAAAATTAGTGGATATGGCCCAGTCCATCATGGGTAAAGCACTCCCCACCATCAAGCACACCTACATGAAGTGTTGTCACAGAAAAGTAACATTCATCATCATGGACCCCCACTAGCCCAGACACTGGGTTATACAAAGTATTGGTATTCTGTACATGTTTAACGTTAGATTAAAGTGGCGAAAACTGGATATTTTTAGAAAGAGCTTTGGTTAATTGCTTGACATATTTCTATTGTACAATCCGTAACCTAAAGCTAATTTAAATACTACAAGAAAACCAGAACAAAGATTTAGAAACTGGGCACTTTTCAAGATTTAACAAATTGCAAATTTAAAATTCATCACCTGCAAGATATTGAAAGCTTTAAATAATGCTGACACAGGGGAGCAACGCCGTGCATCCACTAAAATGGTCAGTCCTGCACTCTGGGTTTCTTGTCTGAAACATGAAGCAAAAATAGTAAATGATATAAGAGCTTTACCCATATTAACAGATTACTTTGTTGACAACATTAACAAACATCTATAGGGAGGGGAGGCAGATTCTAGAATGTGCAATAATAAGGTTGTTGTGATGGAAGATTTTAACATTCCTAATATTGACTGACATCTTCTTAGAGCAAGGGGTTTAGATGAGGTGGAGTTTGTTAGGTGTGTTCAGGGAAGTTCCCTGACACAATATGTAGATAAGCCAACTAGAGGAGAGGCTGTACTTGATCTGGTATTGGGAAACGAACCTGGTCAGGTGTCAGATGTCTCAGTGGGAGAGCATTTTTGGAGGTAGTGATCAAAACTCTGTCTCTTTTACCAGAGAGCTGGAGTGCGATAGCAGCAGACAATTTGGGAAAACATTTAATTGGGGTAGGGGGAAATACAATGCTATTAGGCAGGAACTTGGGAACATAAATTGAAGCAGATGTTCTCAGGAAAACGAGTGGCAAATGTTCAGGGAACATTTGCATGGCATTCTGCTTAAGAATGAAACTAGGAGAGCTAGAAGGGGCCATGAGAAGCAGGATTAAGGAAAACCACAAGGCATTCTACAAGTATGTGAAGAGCAAAAGGATGAGTGTGTGAGAATAGGGCCAATCAGGGGCAATAGTGGAAATGTGTGCATGGAGACAGAGGAGGTAGCGGAGGTACCTAATGAATACTTTGCTTCAGTATTCTCCAGGGAAAAGGACCTTGGCAATTGTGGAGATGACTTATAGTGGACTGAAACACTGGAGCATATAGAGGTTAAGAAAGTGGATGTGCTGGAGCTGTTGAAAAGCATTAAGTTAGATAAGTCGCTGGAACCGGATGAGATATACCCCAGTCTACTGTGGGAAGCAAGGGAGGAGATTGCTGAGCCTCTGGCAATGATCTTTGCATCATCAATAGGGACGGGAGAAGTAGCAGAGGATTGGAGGGTTGAAAATGTTGTTCCTTTGTTCAAAAAAAGGGAGTAGAGATAACCCAGGAAATTATAGACCAGTACATCATACTTCAGTGGTGGGAAAGTTGTTGGAGAAAATCCTGAGAGGCAGGATTTATGAGCATTTGGAGAGACATAATCCGATTAGCGATAGTCAGCATGGCTTTGTAAGGGCAGCGTGTGCCTTACGAGCCTGATTTAATATTTGAGCATGTAACTAAACACATTGATGAAGGTAGAGTAGTGGATGTACTGTATATAGATTTTATTAAGGCATTTGATAAGGTTCCCCATGCAAGGCTCCTTCAAAAAGTAAGGAGGCATGGGATCCAAGGAGACCTTGTTTTGTGGATCCAGAACTAAGGCAAAGGATGGTTGTAGATGGTTCGTATTCTGCATGGAGGTCAGTGACCAGTGGTGTTCCTTAGGGATTTGTTCTGGGAACCCTCCTCTTTTCGATTTTTATAAATGACCTGGATGAAGAAGTAGAAGGGTGGGTTAGTAAGTTTGCTGATGACACAAAGGTTGGGGGTGTTGTGGATAGTCTGAAGAGTTGTCAGAGGTTACAGCGGGACATCGACAGGATGCAAAACTGGGCTGAGAAGTGACAGATGGAGTTCAACCCAGATAAGTGTGAAGTGGTTCATTTTGGTAGATCAAATTTGAAGATAGAATATATTATTAATGGTAAGGCTCTTGGCAGTGTGAAGGATCAGAGAGATCTTGAGGTCCATGTCCATAGGACACTCAAAGCTGCTGCGCAGATTGACAGTGTGGTTAAGAAAGCATATGGTGTGTAGGTATTCATCAACCATGGGATTGAGTTCAAGCACCATGAGGTAATGTTACAGCTATATAAAACCTTGGTCAGACCCCATTTGGAGTACCGTGTTCAGTTCTGGTCACCTCACTACAGGAAGAATGTGGATACTATAGAAAGAGTGCAGAGGATATTTACAAGGATGTTGCCTGGATTGGAGAGCGTGCCTTGTGAGAATAGGTTGAGTAACCTTGGCATTTTCTCCTTAGGGCAACGGAGGATGAGAGGTGATGTGATAGAAGTGTACAAGATGATGAGAGGCACTGATCGAGTGGATAGCCAGAGGCTTTTTTCCAGGGATAAAGTGGCTAACACAAAGGGGCATAGTTTTCAATGCTTATGTATAGAGGGGATGTCAGGGGTAAGTTTTTCACACCGAGAGTGGTGGGTACATGTAATGCACTGCCAGCAAAGGTGGTGGAAGCGGATACAATAGGGTCTTTGAAGAGACTCTTAGGTAGGTACACGAGATTAGAAAAATAGAGGCCTCTATGGTAGGTAATTCTAGGCAGTTTCATAGTCAGCACAACATTGTGGGCTGAAAGGCATGTAATGTGTTGTATATTTCTATGTTCTATATAATGACTTTAGGAAGCTTTTCACAATTTCACACAATCATTTTGAGAGAGGCCAAATAATGTGCACCAGTATAACATGAAATAAAAATAGATATACAATTAATTTCTCAGGGAGTCTTGAATAGAAAATCTTAATCTGTTAATTTACTTGTTTACAAAGAACAAACCTTTATTGGAGTGTAATAAACACTGCATTTTATTTGCTAAAATGTAATTTCAATAGGTCAAATCAAAGTAGAACTCTCAGGACACTGTAATATGAAAATCCCATATTTATGTCATGATTAGGTACTTAACTTTTTCTCACAGTATTTATTTATAGTTCAACTAACCCCAATAACAATAATAGCAAATGCAAATTGGTTTACTATTGTCAAATAAACGGAGGTACAGTGAAAAACCTGTCTTGTATCCCATCCATACAGATCAATTCATTATAACACTGCATTGACGTATTCTAAGGTAAAACGACAATAAAGTGCAGAATAGTGTCACAATATAGAGAAAGTTCAGTACAGATAAACAGTCAAACTGAGGTAGATTTTAATGCCAAGAGTCTATCATATTATTCTAAAGAACGGTTCAATAGCAGGATAGAAGCTGTCTTTTAGCTTGATGAAAGACTAGGCTTTTGTACCTTCGCACTGATGGCAATGGGGTGAGTGAGGTATTTGATTATACTGGCTGCTTTACTGAGGCAGTGAGATGTGGCTAAAGAACATGGAGGGGAGTCTGATCTCCGTGATGTGCAGAGTTGTTTCTACAACTCTCTGCAGCTTCTTGCAGTCATAGGCAGAGAGGCAGCCATATCGAAGATGCTTTCTATGGTCTTTTGCTTAAGCCGATCATCCCTATCGGAGCATCGGCCGCCTGCAGCAGCTTGCCAGAGTCCTCTGTTCTGAGCCGAAAGGAGGTCAATGCAGCTTCAGCTTTCGCCACACAACCTTATACATCTTCTAGGTGAAGACTCTTCCTCTCCCAGGAATGAGGTCTTTGAAGCTTCTGTAGGAATTTCTGTAACACTGTTCTTTACATGATAGGGTTACCAGCAACATGCCTAACCCTCCTCCTTTTGCAGCCTGGCTTGGGTGGAATTGCTTTCTATGATGAATTTGTCAAAACTGATGGATATCCAAAATATCTCTGTTTGATGAAATCAAAGATCAACTACACTGTACTGTTCATATGGTTAAAATTGTGCCAATTGCAGAGACATTGATGAAATTCTCAGGTGGTTATTCATTTATTTCTTTGTATCTCCACCATATTTCTGGTGTATCTATAAATGAGAGTCCTTCTCTCCAATTTTCCCCCTTTTTTCTGGGATTGTACAGTTCTATAAAACTCTAACGTGGTCTCAACATATCGATGCAGCTGCAAAGGCGGCAAGACAATGGCTATATTTCATTAGCAGGAGTTTGAGGATGTTTAGTTTGTCACCTAAAACACTTAAAAACTTCCACAGATGTACCGCGGAGAGCAATCTGACAGGCAGCATCACTGTATGGTATAGGGGGGTGCGCGCGGGGCTATTGCACAGGATGGAAAGTAGCTACAAAAAGTTGTAAAATTAGTTAGCTTCATCATGGGCACTAGCCTCCATAGTATTCAAGACACCTTCAAAGAGCAATGCCTCAGAAAGGCAGCATCCATTATCAAGGAACCCCATCACCCAAGACATGCCCTGTTCTCATTGTTACTGTCAGGAAGGAGATGCAGATGCCTGGAGGCACACAATTAATGAGTCAGGAACAGCTTCTTCCCCTCTGCATCCAACTTCTAAATGGACATTGGACCCATGAGCACTACTGTTATTATTTCTGTTTTTGCACTACTATTTTTAATTTAATTATTTAAAAAAAGTGTGTGTGTGTGTGTACATACACACACACATAAACATTCAATTGAACTACCGCAGTGCAATACAAAGAAAACTGTTTGAATACCTGGGAAGACTATAAAAGTAGACAAGGAGATACACAAGTTTAGGTATGTTGCAATGTGGATTCAGCCAAACGGTATTCCTCGTTGTTACTATTACCACTCCACGACCAGATCTATCTCTGGCTCCTGAAACAAAATAAAGTATTATGCGAATACTTGGAATACCTTAAAAAAATACAAAGGATCTGACAATCATCTCAATTTACTTTGTTCCAAAAAATCAATCTGTACATTTATCTTTGAAGAAAATGTATACTTCAAATAATGGTTATAAGTGACCTGGTCTGCTATTTCCATAGATCATAACAGTTTGATCTCTTTTACACATTCTTTAACTCTAAGAAAACCTGAAGGATAAATTAAAGAACATCTAATTGCATGGGAAAGCAAGCAACATCCATGGGAAAGGAACATGAAGAATCATCATCATCATCATCATGATCAGGTGCCGTGCCCAGCTTGAGCTTTGACTGCCATGGCCCACACACTCCTGTTTCAGGTCAAGTGGATCAACTCATTGGCATTCATTTCCAGTCCTCTGGCTGCTGTCTCCATCATCATTGGACTTTGCTTTCCTCTTGCTTCCTTCCCTTCAATCTTTCCCATAATTACCGTGCATTCTAACTCCTCTTTCCTAATCACATGTCCAATGAAGTTACATCACCATTTCATGATCTCATATATTATTTCCCTTTTTGTGCTTGCTCTGTTCATGACAGCCTCGTTAGATATTCATTTCGTCCATGATATTCTTTGCATCCTCCTCAAAAACCACATCTCTGCTGCTTCAATTCGTTTCCTCATGTTACTAAATATCGTCCAACATTCTGGGCCATATAACATAACCGGATAAACATAATATTTCAGTACTCTGAGGCGGGTTGTCATGCCTAGTTTAGTATTGGTCAATATACTTTTCATTCTCGAAAAGGTGCCTTTTGCCATCCCTATTCTTCTTTTGACGTTCATGTCGCACCTGCCATCTGATGTCACCCAGCTTCCTAAGTAGCAAAAGTTCTGTACTTGTCTTATGTCTTTCCCGTTTATTCTCAGCCTGCAGACAGGATTCTCCTTTTTTGGATATCACCATACATTCCGTCTTTTTGCAATTGATAGACCCATTTTTGCACTTTCTTCAACAATTATATCAATTAAGTTTTGTAGTTCTTCCTCTGTACTTGCAATTAACAGTGTCATCTCCATACAGTATATGAAATTATTGATGTTTTTACCACCAACTTTGATTCCCAAGATGTCTCTTATTTTTTGTAATATTGTTTCACTGTACATATTAAATAAATTAGGGGAGAAAACACACCCTTGTCTAACGCCTCTCTTGATTTTCGTATACTGACTCACTTCTCCATCTATTCTTACAGCAACAGTTTGTTCCCAGTACAGATTTCTGATTAGGCGGAGGTCTTTTGAATCTAGACCTAGAGTTTTCTGTAATATTTCAAATAACTTATTGTGCTTCACTTTATCAAATACTTTTGTGTAGTTGATAAAACAAACAAATCTTTTTGCACTTGAATAACTCGTTCTGATAGTATCCTTAACATCAATATTGCGTTTCTTGTACCTTTGTCTTTCACAAAACCACATTGTTCTTTACCTATTTCAGCTTGTATCTTACTTTTAGCTCTTGTCATCAAAATTCTTAGAAGTATCTTGGTGATATGACTCATTAAACTCTGGTCCTATTTCATTCACATTCTATTGCTCCAGGTTTCTTAGGAAGAGTGATAAATACTGATATTTTCATCTCTTCTGGTATTATTCCAGTCTCATAAATGTCATTGATTAAATCAGTAAGTTTTTCAATTCCATAATTTTCAGAGGCGATTATTTGTTCTATTACTAATTCATCAGGACCTGCTGCCTTTCCTTTCTTCATCTTATTTATTGCATTACGAACTTCAGATCTTAAAATACTTGGACCTTTAATGTTTTCCTTAATTTCTGTTTTTTTTTGCCTCAATCTCTTCAAACAATACCTGAATATACTGTTTATCCGTTCATAATCTCATCTTTTTCCATGATAATGATACTGTCCTTTACTTTCAAATATCCACCTGAAGAACAGAGGAGCTTTTTGCCAATGATATTCTTGATTTGTTGATGTAACCTTTTTGGATCAGTAATAGGGATTCCTTCTATTTGCTCACATTCCTGGTTTAACCATTCTTCTTTGGCTTTTTGACATAAGCTTTTAACTTTTTTAATCTAAGGATTTATATTCTATAGGATTTGCTTTCTTCTGTCTCCTTTCTTCCATTAGATTTTTGATTTCATCTGCCATCCGTTTATTCTTTGTGCTTTTTTCTTTTTTAGGAATCACTGACTTTGCTGATTCTACCAAGGCATCCTTTAGAGAGTTAAATTTCATTTCTGCATGATTGCTATCATCTTCAACAGATTCTATTTCTAGACTGTGAAATCTATTCCTTACTTCAGTTGTAAATTTTTGTCTTAAGTTTTCTTCTTTAATTAATTGCAAGTAGTCAAGGGATTGTTCAGGTTTTTGCTTCTTTAGTTTTTTAAGTTTCAGTTTTACATGACATAGTACTGGGTTATGGTCACTATTACAGTCTGCACCTGGATATGTTTTGCATTGAGTCACTGAGTTTCTAAATCTTTGGTTTATAGTAATAAAGTCAATTTGATTTTTAATGTTATCACCTGGACTTTTCCAGGTCCACGAGCGTCTTGGATGGTTTTTAAAGTAGGTATTCATAATGACCTGATTATTCATCTTGCACCATTCTACCCATTTCTCACCTCTTTTCTTTCTTTCCCCAGTCCAAATTTTCCTGTGGTATTTCCATCAGCACTTTGTCCTACTTTAGCATTTAGATCTCCCATGACAATAATAATATCTCGAGATTTGTATCCATTCTTTGCTTGTTCAAGCTCTTCATAGAATTTATCTATATTCTAATTTGTTCCATCTGTTGTTGGTGCATATACCTGTATAATTGCTAAATCAAATGGTTGTCCTCTGAATCTAACAAGGTGCACTCTTTCTGATATTGCCCAATGTCCTAAAACACTTTTTGCCATGTTTTCATCCATAAGAATATCTACTCCATTGGTATGGGATGTTCCACAATAATAAATTAGTGTTTTATTTCTATTCTGACATGTTCCAGCATCTATCCAACGAACTTCCCTAATTCCCATGATGTTAATCTTCAGTATTTACATTTCATTTATCACATTGTCCAATCTTCCTGCTTGATATAGGGTTCTTACATTCCAATTGGCAATAATTTTCTTTTGTGTTACTTGAATTTTATGAGCAGTAACTTGATGACAGTCAGGGATCCCCTGCTGACCAGAATCAACCCGACCCAGCGAAGCATCTTCAGAATTGTCTTGAAGATCTTCTTGACGCTGTTGTTGTGTGATGCATTTTGTGAGTTTGACCATGGTTTTCTTAACAAATAGATTCTAGGAAACCTAGTATCTAGCAACGGTGGTTTGCTATTGCCTACCACTGGGCGAACTAAAGAAATCGCCATTTCAACATGAAGAATAAGGGAGCAAAAGAGAGTGTAACAAGGGCAATAGGCAGTCAGTGCACAAGGCTACATTGCCTCTGCTTTGATAAATTTCAAAAATTAATCTATATAACAAAGTCATAAGTGTTCCAGTGGTAAAACCCATAATAAAAATAGTTACAGTATTAATGGCAAATCAAGTTGCAACTTCACACAAAACTTAGAACAAATCAGAATTTGTCATTACAATGAAATTATCTAGAGCTTTTACCCCTCCTTGGTTCACAATCATCTTCATACTGACTACCTTCCCTCTTCAAATATGCTAACACAAAGTTTTAACTTGAAATATCAATTCAATTCATTTCCCTTTCTCCAAAGATGTTGCTCAACTTGCTGAGTTCATGCAGCAAATTGATTTTTTTTGTTCTATGTCACCATAATACTCAAATACAAAATATACCACTGTATCCAGCTGCAGCTTTGGGTAAAAGTCTGTGCAGTTAATTCTATGATTGCTGGTGCTGTATGCATTGACAGATATTATTAAGTACCTACCACTCAAATATGCTACCCCAGATTTCAGAACATCAAAGTTGATTTCGTGGCACAGTGTTGGCAGATAAGGTTTTAAGAGTAAGGGAGGTGAGATCGCCGGTTGTTCAACTGTCAGCAGTTCTTGCCTGTTTACAATGCACTCTGTAATTAGTGAGATTTTTGGTGGTTCATCTGTTAGGTTGAGATTTTCATCTTCTGTACTTCCTTTTACTGTATCCAATGTCTCATTTGTTATTGGACCAATTCCTAGAGAACAAAATCAATTACAGACTGGATAATTCCTACATTAAGAAATGCATCTCAATCAGAAATACATGAAATATATACATATATATTGCAACGGGAATTTACTTGAAAAAGCAGAAGTAGCAGTTACATTGTAAACATAACAGAATGTCACCTGATATTGTGACATTCAACGTAAGTAGAACGATGCATGTTTTTGCTCTTTGGTGTAGTACACCAATATCATAGATAACAATTCCCACATTCACAGTCCTGCATATATTTATACTGGCATATCAAAAAAAGAAACTGATTCTTTGTTTTTCTACTGTATGTACCTATTAATTGCCTAAAGTCAACAATGAACCAATTTAAAGTTGCAATCCTCCAGCTACTTAATAGTTGCTTAAAGATGTTTTTATTATGTAGAGACAGCAGAGAAACTGGAAATCTTGCCTTCCTCACTTCAACTGTAGAGAATATTTGCTGAATATAGTAAATTCTGACTATCTACTACCTATGTGGAAATCCTGATAGTCCAGCATCTGGCTCTGCTTCCCACGTTCACTTTCAACTTATCAGGGGCACGTTTTCTGATGCTCCCTTTAAACTCACAGGGTTTTGTTTCCTTGTGCTTTTAAACTCACCTGCTTCACTGTAAAGTTTATTATAGCACTGTGTAACATCATTTAACAATTGGAAGTGTACTGGTATATTGAGTAACTACCAACAATCTAGAAAACTGGTTCAGCATCACCGAAGTCCCTCAAGCCCCTAATAAGTTTTTTGAAAACAAATTAGAAAACATTTTCATTGGCATAAAGTTTGGTAACTGTACATTAAAGATAATTGTTACCTGAATGATAAGTGAACTGGGGAGAAATAGTACCGATCACTGATTAAGTAAATAGGTAATCTACACATCAGGTAAAGTAAGACAGCAAGACTTGTTGTTCAGTCCCTCAAGACAAACAGTCCAATCTCCCCCACCCTTAAATAAAGGTAGGATAGATAAAGGGGATGCAGCGGATGTTGTATATTTGGACTTTCAGAAGGCCTTTGACAAGGTAGCACACATGAGGCTGCTTACTAAGTTAAGCGCTCATGGTATTACAGGGAAGTTACTAACATGATTAGAGCATTGGCTGATTGGTAGGAGGCAGCAAGAGGGAATAAAAGGATTCTTTTCTGGTTGGCTGCCAGTGACTAGTGGTGTTCCTCAGAGGTTGGTGTTGGGGCCACTTCTTTTTATGCTGTATATAAATGATTTAGATGATGGAATAGATTGCTTTGGAGCCAAGTTTGCAGATGATATGAAGACTGGTAGAGGGGCAGGTAGTTTTGAGGAAACATAGGAGAATGGGCAAGAAAGTGGCAAATGAAATACAATTTTAGAAAATGCACAGTCATGCACTTTGGTGGTAGAAATAAATGTGCGGACTATTTTCTAAACGGGGAGAAAATCCAGGAATCCCACATAAAGAGGGACTTGGGAGTCGTTGTGCAGTACACCCTGAAGGTTAACTTGCAGGTTGAGTTGGTGGTGAGGAAGGCAAACGCCATGTTAGCATTAATTTCAAGAGGTCTAGAATACAAGAGCAAGGATGTGATGCTGAGGCTTTATAACACTGGTGAGGCCTCACCTTGAGTATTGTGAACAGCTTTGGGCCCTTCATCTTAGAAAAGATGTGCTGGCATTGGAGAGGGTCCAGAGGAGGCTCACAAGGATGAATGAATGGGTTATCATACGAGGAACGTTTGATAGCTCTGGGTCTGTACTCACTGGAATTCAGAAGGGATGGGGGGGATCTCATTGAAACTTTTGAATGTTGAAAGGCCTAGACAGAGTTGATGTGGAATGGATGGTTCCCATGGTGGGAGAGTCCAGGACCAGAGGACAGAAGCCAGAGTTTTAATGTGTCATTCTGTTATCCCCCTGCATAGTTTGGATAGTCTCTATTCACAACAGACAGGTAGAATCACCTGCACATTACAAATACCTACGTCAGGGTGCTGTATATTGACTACAGCTCAGCATTTAATATAACATTCCTACAGTTCTGATTGAAAAGCTCCAAATCCTGGACCTCTTGTACCTCCCTCTGCAACTAGATCCTCAACTTCCTAATCAGAAGACCACAATCTGTGTGGATCTGAAACAACATCTCCACTTTGCTGACGATCAACACTGGTGCACCTCAGGGATATATGCTTAGCCCACTGCTCTACTCTCTATACATCCATGACTGTGTGGCTAGGCACAGCTCAAATGCCATTGATAAATTTGCTGATGATACAACCATTGTTGGCAGAATGCCAGGTGGTGATGAGAGGGTGTATAGGACTGAGATATATCAGCTGGTTGAGTGATGATGCAGCACAATTTTGCATTCAACGTCAGTAAGACCAAAGAACTGATTGTGGACTTCAAAAAGGGTAAGACGAAGGAACACACACCAGTCTTCATCGAGGGATCAGAAGTGGAAAGAGTAAGCAATTTCAAATTCCTGGCTATCAGCATCTCTGAGGATCTAACTTCAACCCACATAGTGACACAGCTACAAAGACGGCACAACAACGGATTACATGAAGAGTTTGAGAAGATTTGGTATACCATCAAAGACACTCGCCA
Source organism: Mobula birostris (assembly GCF_030028105.1). NCBI lineage: Eukaryota > Metazoa > Chordata > Chondrichthyes > Myliobatiformes > Myliobatidae > Mobula > Mobula birostris. The sequence continues at coordinate 64,742,544 of NC_092375.1, read as the reverse complement.
ATGTCCACAGCTGTACCATGAAAAGCATTCTAACTGGCTGCATCAGCATCTGGTATGGGGGGGGGGGGGCGAGGAGAAGCGCTGCTGCACAGGATCGAAGTACGAGGGGTGATTGATACGTTCATGGCCGAAGGTAGGAGTTGATTTTAGAAAACCTAGCATATTTACTCTTCAACATAGTCCCCTCCTACATTTACACACTTAGTCCAGCGGTCGTGGAGCATACGCCCTTCTTTGTTGAAGTCGGCGCCTTGGACCTCCAGAAAGTGGTCCACAGCAGGGGTGATCGATAGGTTTGTGGCCTAAGGTAGAAGGAGATGAGGTATACAGCTCTTGTTACATGCACGTGCAGTTCAACTCTTTGAGTGAAAATGCGGAAACTTTGAAGTTAAAAACTCATCTGGAGGTCCAAGACGCCAACTTCTATAAAGAAGGGATCCATATCCTCCATGACCGCTGGACTAAGTGTGTAAATGTAAGAGGGGATTATGTTGAAACATAAATATGCTAGTTTTTCTTTTTTTTTTGGTGTGTGCGAGTCTGTGCGTGTGCATCTGCGTACGGGTGCGTCTGTGCGTGTGCATCTGCGTGTCCGTGATGATGTCTTTTTCATGGCTTTTTAAAAGGTGCGGAGCAAGAGAGATACTGTGTGGTACGCCACTCCTCACAGACATTTTCGCAATATTTTCCCTTTATTTTACGAGGTCGAGTTGCGGATGGAAAGCGTACTCGAGGGGGTGGACCCGACTAGTCTCGAACCCGGGAACCTCCGCTCCCGGGTCCAGCGCCGATGTTGTTGTGCCACCAGCCAGCCCGTGCTAGGTTTTCTGAAACTGACTCCTTCTACCTTAGGCCACAAACTTATCAATCACCCCTTGTAAGCTGCAGAGAGTTGTAAACTTAGTCAGTTCCACCATGAGCACTAGCTTCCCTAGTATCCAGTATGTCTTCAAGAAATGATGCCTCATCCATCAATAAGCATCCCTCTCATCCAGGTCATGCCTTATTCTCCTTGCTACAATCAGGAAGGAGGTACAGAAGAATGAAGGCATACACTCAATGATTCAGGAATAGTTTCTTCCCATCTGTCAACCGATTTCTGAATGGACATCGAACCCATGAACCCTTGTCACTACTTTTTTATTTCTATTTTTGTACTACTTATTTAATTTAACAATTTATTATATACATACTTACTGTAATTCACAGTTTTTCTCTATTATTATGTATTGCATTATACTGTTGCTGCAACGTTAACAAATTTCATGACATATGTCAATGATGTTAAAACTGATTCTGATTCTGAATTCACAGGGAGGGGTAGAGGAGCAGAAAGCACTGCTTATTTTACTCAGTCTGGCCATTATACCGATCACCTTATGCAAATTACGAATGTCAATGTCCAATTATAAGGCCAAAGGGCTGATCATTAATGCTTCTAATCTGGCAATACAAAACACCTAAGTTTCTGACCAAAGGCCTTAGCCCCAAAATTTCGACTGTTTATTCATTGCTATTGATAGTGCCTGACCTGCTGAGTTCCTCCAGCATTTTATGTGTTGCTTTGTATTTCCAGCATCTGCAGACTTTCTCATCTTTATGAATTGCTACAATTGTTAATCTATTGACCCAATATCAACAGAACCCCTTTGAATCTTCCGGCTAGTTCTGATAACTCTTTATAGCCTGGCTGAAAAATTAACGTGGGACTGTGCAAGAAAGCTAATGAAGTCAATCTAAACCAAATTGTGATACTTTATCTTAAGTGCCCCAAGGTGAATTTTTTTAAAAATACCTTTGTGTCACTAGGGAAAAAAAGAATAGCATGCCTGGCTACACAAAGACAATTTCTACAGTTTCTCTTCGGAAATCATCCTTCATACTTATTCAATTTCTAGGAAGTGATTCATGGGTCACCTCAATCTGTCAGGCAGACAGGTCCAGGGTAGAGATTTAATGGCATGTAAATGAGGAACAGAAATTACAACATTCTATTTCTTTTAAAACTTTCCAGCTGATTCAAGTTTCTAACTCATCACCCATTTAACCAAAACTACAACTTGGGAACTCAGCATTATGACCAGCTTTTGTTTTTGATCTTCATCTATTCATTTTATAATCATCACCTGTCCTGGGAAAAACAATGGAAGTTAACCTTTATGATATAATATTAGATATCCTACCTTCCAATTTATTCCCAATTAGACAGTCTCCTTAAGATCCTCTGAAGAGTCCTGTGATGATTGAGCACAGCTTTATCGAATCTTGTCTATCTTTTTTATCAGCAAATGGTATTTTTTCATTTCTCTCTTCATTTGCAGAAGTCAATTCCTGCTCTTCTATATCCATTATAGTTGAGTGAATAATGCTAGATCCAGTGGTTTCCACATTTGACCAATACTCTTCAACAGTGGCATATCGCTTACTTTGACCTTCCTTTACAGCATCGAATCCCAAGATATTCTGCACAGTGGTCTCATTTTCCAAGGTCTGTACTGACAGGTGTCTATTCTCTTGTGCTTGTTGTTCTTCTTCAAGTAACATTACATTACAGGTGTCAGTCAGGTTCAAATCTTCACTGTCACTGAGTTTTTGTTTGCAGAATTCGCTCTGTAAGTTATTTACATTTCCATGTTCCCCATGTTCAGACCCCTGATGCAATGCATCAACTTGAAATTGCTGATTAGTTTGTAATTTTATAACAGAACATTCATGCAATTGTGCATTTTCCTCTGTCAGAAACACATGATCTCGCTCTAAGTGTGTCATACATTTGGACCCATGTGTTTCTGTACACTCAGTGTGCTCTGACAAACGTGGCTGCAAATTGTCACCAAATATAGAGCTTATTCCTTCATTTAATAATGTATCGTCTCTGCTATTATCCAGTTGCAAAATTATAGATTCAACATCTTTAATCAAGTGATCAATTTTCATCACATTATGGTTATGGCTGAGTTTTGAAGAAGAATCTATATTTTCAACAAGTGCAAAGTCTTCACATAAAATAGACCCTTCAAAGTTTAAGAACTGGGACGAAGAGATTCTGCAGCCATCTAAATGCGTATCAGCGCATCCATGAACAAAGTTTGGTTGATTTGTATTTTTGATAAAGGGTACTTTTTGGATAACATTCTGCCCATTAAACTGTATATGCTCAGAATACGCCGATTGTTGGGCCACTGCAATTTTCTGTTCTGAGTTTTTAGCTGACGACTGCTTGTACTCTGATGGTGAATTCACAACAATATTTACAAGTTCACCAGTGTTAGCTACATTACAGTCAGTCAGCTGATTTAAATGAAAATCCTGTTTTCCAATTTCTGTGTGCTGTGAGCATTTTCTATTGTATCTGCTCAGACAACTCTTGCATTTCTTTATGTGATTTCATATCAATTATATTTTTATTACATGGTGTAGAGAATGAATTACCAGAAGAACCATGAAATTGTCCGTCTTGTGAATCTTGAGCAGAAGTCTGTGTCTGGTTACAGACCACTGATTCTAAAGGCTGGCTGTTTACAATTTCCTCTATGCTATCTGTGGTCTGACTAAATAAAACATGCATATTTTCACAGCAAAAATTAAAATCCTGTTGCATTTTGCCTTTGTGAAGATCAGTCTCCATTGATGAAGACAGCTCTAATTTTGCAAATTCTTTATTTATACTGTTAATAGTATCTGTAAGTGATTGCTGATTGAATGCCTCTGTGTCACCAGCAAGAAATTTAAAAGGATTATGTATTCTTTCTAAATTGGGCCAAGCTACAGTTGAAGATGTTTCCATGTAATTTAAATAAATTGATTTCCTGTTGCAAGTGTTGATATTCAAAGGTTCGAAAGGAATCACTTCTGATGTTTCATTAGTTCTCAATGCATGTTGCAAGTCTGAACTTGAACTGCTTGCTTGTGATGACAAATCACTATCACTTACTGAAATTTGATTAATTTCTACATATTCTGTTTCAAGTTCTCTTAAACTGGCTGCTGCTGAATTAAGTAGAGAATCTGCAACATTACTTACAGGATGATGTAAAGCCCTTGTAAGATTAATTTGCTGGACCTTCAGTTGGTTTTCTTTCATAAATATGTTTGGTTTTGTTTCAGATGGGTTTTCTACTTGTCCACTGTAATTGCTGATCTGTATATTGTTTGAATTGCTGCCAACAACTTCTTGATCCACAGTCCAGTTTACTGATGACGTGCTTCCTATCATTTTTGGTTTGTCAATAAATTCAGGAGTTACCACCTTTTCCCAAGGTACTCGAAAAATAGTGTTGTCAGTAGATAATAGGCAATTTTGTAAAGTTGTTCCTATCCGTCTCTTGTTAATATTGTCCAACCATTCCATAGTGAAGATACAAGTATAAGAGACCTCTGGAATTAATATTTCCTCCACATTGTAACCATTGGCTGCAAGGCATTTTGATATAATACGTGGTGTCTTTTCCAAATGTGGAACAACTTGAAGGTAGAAATCAGCAGGTTTTAAAGTTTGCCAGTCAAGTGCAGAGGGCTGTATTACAATTTTTTCAGAGATGCATAAAGGCCAGCCTTCATAACGGAATAGTAATCCACAATATTGAAACTGTTAAACATAGAAGGTTCTTGTTTAAAAGCTGCTTTTAGAGCTAAAACAACTAATGCACATTCAGCAGTTCATTATCAGAAGTACATTAATGGAAAATAATAGCAGTAAGCAAAATTGACATCATCCTGAACAGTGTTAAATTTTTATAAGGTATGCATACAAATCTGCTAATCTTCAACAGGCTCACATTTGTGAAATTTAGAATAAACACAATTTTAAATGACAATACAAAACACATATTTGAATATTAGTACAAAATAAGGAATTCTTTAAATTCAAAGTACAAACTGAAATTAAATGGAATGCAGGCCATTCTTGGATAACACATTGAATTCTGTTTTTACACATATCCTAAGTTAGCTTTGTCAAAATACACAAAAATGATTCAAATATTTTATTTTTATTTTATTTAGGGGAGCAGAAACTTCCGGTCTAACAAGCCACGATGCCCAGCAACCCACCTATTTAATACTAGAATATTCACAAGACATTTTACAATGATCAATTAACATACTAACCAATATGCCTTTGGATTGTGAGAGGAAACCAGGGCACCAGGAGAAAATAGATGCAGTCAAGGGGAGAAAATACAGACTGCTTTCAGACAGCACTGGAACTGAACACCAATGCCCTGAGCTGTACTAGCATCATGCTAACTGCTATGGTGAACAAACCTCCAAAGCGTTAAATGAAATGGTTCAAAAGCACACAAGGCTGATAAGAAAGAACAATTACAAAAAATGAAGAGGGAGAAGAAAGCGTCTTGTTATTTATAGTAATGCTTGTATACCAGACTTTTGAATTTATTGATATTATGGGAATTTGTTTGTAAGTAGTCTGTATCTCCAAGTAGGGTGTTCAGGACCCAAGTACAATCTGTACAGTTTTTTAAAGCAACATTTATGCAGAATCTACCATTTCTCCGTATTTCAAACATGCAGAATTATAAAATCATAGAAACTATCATTTACAAATAATTCTACACCATGCCTACGGTTCAGCTCAACTAAATGTTTGCATCCAGATTTACCATGTTTGTACACATGGAATATGGTGTAGTAAACAGCAAACGTGAGCCACTCCCTCACAGTGGCTCATCCATTTTTGGGCCCTATTTAAAACATGTGGCAGCAGTGAGTCTGGGAGCACCCAAACAAAAGGACAGCTTTTTTTTAAGCAGTCAGCAAACAAAACACGGCACAGGACGTCATTATGAGTACAAACGAACAGTTCTTGCAACCAGAAAATCCTCCTGTTACGTTGATACTGCAGTACTAAATTGAGGCTGGATCAGTCAGAAAAGGTTCTATCAATGATCTGTGTCATATCAACAACCATTGCTTTTCCTTTCCATGGAGACAGGATCCTTGGAGTTGTTTGTGTAGTCATAAAGTCCATCCAGAATCAGTTTTCTGGTCTCACCACTGTCCTGAATGATCAGTCCTTAATTGATTCCTCCTGGACCCCTCACGCCACGTCACTACTACAAATGCTTATGAACCCATCTTAAGCACCAGAAAAGAAATAAATAGTTCCTCAGATATTGGTCTCCGTCTCAATTCTAAAGCTGACAAAGGCAACAATTATTGGAAAGGTGTAGTGAGACATGAAATGAGAAGCTGACCAGCAATGGATTTCTTTTTTTAGATAAATGTAGAGATCATGGTCAGTTCTTTATTAATGATATTTAGACAAAAAGGACAACTACAAAGCAATATTGATGCATTTGCAGTTCAAATTATGTAATTTTATCAACCACATCACCAGCAGTCCATTGTGACAATTACTAGAGCCAAACATGAAGTAGAATCTGGATGGATTGTAACAGCAGCATTCTAACCACACAGCAGAAATGCCCTGATCTCAGTCCCTTATTATTGCACATTATTACAAATTATTGCATATTGGTAAATTATTATTTTATTATTCTGTACTTTATTATTAATTAAGTCTGCACATTGCTAAATGTGCTTTAAGTTTTGTTGTAACGAAAGAATTTCCCACTCGGAATTAATAAAATATTTATTATTATTATTCTTAAAGAGCCAACAAGCAAAAAGGCTATCTTGGATCTGCTGATGTGTAATGAAACAGGCTTAATAAATTATGTCACAATAAAAATCCCCGAGGAAGCAGTGATCACAGTATGATAAAATTTGGCTTGAGGATGAGAAACTGAAAAAGAGGGAAAAAACAAAGGAATGAAGTGAGTGTTAGTCACATTTGGCTGGGGAAATAAATTAGCAAGTCAGGCAATAGGCAAGCATCTAAGGATATTTATGAAACCCAGCAAAAATATATCCCAGTAAGGAGAAAGATGCCAAGGTGATGAACTAACCAAAGCTAATCAAGGAAGTCAAGAAGTGTTTTAGGAGAAAAATCATAAAGACATCAAAAATAAAGGACGATTAAAAATCACAAAGGAAACTTTGACAGCCTCTGCTATCCAACCATTTGAAAAATCTGATGAATCAACATCTTGGCTCTTCTCCCTTGTACTATTTACACTCATCTGGTCAAGACAGTGCTGCGATGAAATATTTGTCAAGGTTTTGGCTCAGATTTACTTCCTTTTTTAGGTCTGTAGGAATGGTTTGGGGGCAGTGCAAGGAGTTAGGGACAGGAATGAGGGAGAGTTAGAGGTCAGGGATAGTAAATGAAGAGCCAGGGGCAGGAACCAGTGTTTGAAGTCCAAGTTGGTGCACTCTGCGGTGAAAGGTCAGCAATCCTAGAAGTCAGGTTGGTAGGCAGTGAGGAAACCCAACGAATCCGGGTCAGAGATCCATATGGGTAGGAGTCAGCAGGGTTGGTAACCTCTCAAGTCAGAGGTCCATGCATGTCAATAAATCAAGGCCCAAAGGTCAAACTTGTGATCAGTGAGTCCTAGGATTGAGACCTGAAGGTTAAAGTCCTGGGATCAGCAAGTTCTGGGTTCAATACCCAGTGGGTGACTGAGTCTGAAGAACAAAGTTAAAGATCAGTCCGCAGGTTGGCGAGTCCAGAGTTAAAACCCCGAAGGTCAAAGACCAAAGTTGGCAATTCCAAAGGTAGAGATCTGAAGGTTGTAACCCTTGGCTCGGCTTTTCTGGAGACCAGAGGCCTGATGTTTATGAGTCCGGACTAGAAATTGGAGGTTGGAGGCTGAAGTCTGAGTGTTTGGGGTGAAGAACCAAGGCCCAGAAGCAGCCTGTCCTGTCTATGTATGTGAGTGGGTAGGAGGGTTGGACAATGGGAAAGGGTATGTTTTGCTGCTGTTATTTTGTTTCGTTATTGATGTTGCTTGTGTTACTCTGTTGAACATCATGAGCATGTTATGTTGGAACTGAAATGTGTGCCCCAGCGTATCCTAAAGTGTGTTGGTTGTTAATGCAAATGACGCATTTGTGTTTCAATGTACATGTGATAAATAAACCTGAATCTGAATCTGAATTGCTGGCCCTCACTAGGTCCTGTTTCCATCATTCCCTTTACCCTTACTGCAGCCCCTTTTCTCACGCTCCCTTTAAATTCAGGAGGAAGCATCTTTTCATTATCCATCCTCTCAAATCTCCTGATTCTTTAATGAGATCCTATTGTGCACAATCTCCAACGAGTAAGATTCACTGAACTCAAATCGCTCCTTTTAAGATTTACATTCTCATCAAGGCAAGCATAGCACTCCTTAAACTAGGAGATAAAAACTTTATGCTGGTGGTCTTACTAAAGTATTATTCAACTATAACAACACTACAACACACTTTTATCTACCCCTTTTGAAATACAGGGAAGGTTTTAATTGTCCTTTCTAATTGCTTGATGTAACTTTTTTTTATTCATTCACAGGAAATAGGTATCAATTACCCTAACTGCATCCTTATAGGCCTCCTACATCACCAACCGCAATTCTTTTGGTGAGGGTATAACCACTGTGTATTAGTGAAAGGAATTCCATATTTCAAACACGATGGTGAAGAAGGAATGGTAATATATTTCCCAATCAGATAGGCATCTGACCTGGAAGGGAAGCTATAGGTAATGTGCCTGTATGCTTTATGCTCTGTTCTTCCTGGTGATACAGGTTACATATTTCAATTTTGTGTAACATTAAGCTATTTGAGTAACTGCTCTTGCATCCCATTCCTGTAAATTTGGGATCAAGGGGGACCATATAAATGTTAATGTTTTTATCTATTTATTTTATTTAGCGATATAGTGCAGGGTAGGCCCTTTTGACCCATCAAGTTATGCCACCCCAGCCAAGTTGCTAGCTCAGCACTCAACCCAGCACATATGGAAAAGGTGCAAAGAGCCGGCCGGATTCGAACCCAGGACCACTCGCCTCAAAGTCCAGTGAGGATGCCACTACACCACCGGCTGGCTTTGATTAAGGTATGGTTGGTGAATTTTTTAATGGCATAAAGATAAATGGGAAAGTAATTTCTGGGCAGGATACAATGAGACTGCGGAGAAATTCATAGGACGGAGAACTAGGAAAAAGGATACAATTTGAAAAATGAGATTGCCAATTTTAGGAGAAAAAAATCAGAATTTTAAATAAATAGTTGAGAAGCTCTGGGATCTAGAAGTATATGGATGTTCTGGTCAGAAATGACTAGTAGACAGGCATAGCAATTAGGAAAACTAACAGAATATTCTTATCTATTGTGAGCAAAATTAAATACAAATCCAGAGAGTCCAAAAAATTCTTTGACTTCACAAGACTTGTTTTATTTTCTTTTTACTAATGCTGTCTGATCTGCGGAGTGTTTCAAACATTCTGCTTTTTTTCCCAACCTATGCATTTTTTTGATTTAGCAAAAGTTGGGAGCTGATACTTCAAGATGCAGGGGGCCCCGGTGCAACCAAATCCAAGGGGGGGGAGTGGTGGGGTGGGTAAGGGGTACAGTTTAGTTCTTCTTATTTATGAAAGGCTATTATTCGACTAGATGTAAGAGTATAATGCATAATGAAGCAGTTCATTGACGACTGATAGGACAAATATATGGATGTCTAATGAGGAAAGGATATACCTGCTAGGTGTGTAGCTACTGGAGATTAAAAGAGAATGAGGGAGGGAGAGAAGTAACTGACAGAAACATATCATGATACACTGAGGTTTTAAAACATTGATGTGGAATGATGTTTCAGCTTGTGAGAGATCCTAGAACTAGAAGTCACTGTTTAAAAGTGAACATCACCCATCTAAGACAGGCATTTTTTTTCCCTCACATCTTCTTATGAAATATGAGGTTATTTGGCCCAACAAGACTATTCCAGCTGATTCCATTTCATTACATCCTAATCTCACCATCAACTTGGCTCCAATTCTTGTGCTGTCCACCTACATGAGGGGCAATTTAAAGAAGCTAATTAATCTACCAGCATAATCTCTGGTAGATGGGTAGGATGAGTGACCGAGGTTCTACACAGAGTGTTCAGGGAGCTGAAATGACATCCTTCACATCCATGAGGAGTAAAAATCTTTATGTTACGTCTCCATCTAAATGTGCAATCATAGTAATTTATAATAAATACAACAGTCAATGCAACATAGATGTGACTATCAGCTACTAGAACAGAAAAGGCTAAGAAAATTTTAGAAATTAGTAGTATACTGTAGATTTGGAATGGAGCTCGCAACACAACCGCCATACACGGCGGCATCTTGTTTGCTAAGTTAAAAAGTAGGACATCCAGGGTTCTGATCTTAGGATTGCTAGCCATGCAATGTACTGGTGAGGCAAAAGCTATACTTCTACTATACTTTATTATCGCCAAACAATTGATATTAGAACGTACAATCATCACAGCGATATTTGATTCTGCGCTTCCCGCTCCCTGGATTACAAATCGATAGTAAATATTAAAATTTTAAATTAGGAATCATAAATAGAAAATAGAAAAATGGAAAGTAAGGTAGTGCAAAAAGACCGAGAGGCAGGTCCAGATATTTGGAGGGTACGGCCCAGATCCGGGTCAGGATCTGTTCAGCAGTCTTATCACAGTTGGAAAGAAGCTGCTCCCAAATCTGGCCGTATGAGTCTTCAAGCTCCTGAGCCTTCTCCCGGAGGGAAGAGGGACGAAGAGTGTGTTGGCTGGGTGGGTCGTGTCCTTGATTATCCTGGCAGCACTGCTCCCACAGCGTGCGGTGTAAAGTGAGTCCAAGGACAGAAAATTGGTTTGTGTGATGTGCTGCACCGTGTTCACGATCTTCTGCAGTTTCTTCCAGTCTTGGACAGGACAACTTCCAGACCAGGTTGTGATGCACCCTAGAAGAATGCTTTCTACGGTGCATCTATAAAAGTTAGTGAGGGTTTTAGGGGACAGTTCAAATTTCTTCAGTTTTCTCAGGAAGTAAGGCGCTGGTGGGCCTTCTTGGCAGTGAACTCTGCTTGGTTGGATCAAGTCAGGTCATTTGTGATATTGACACCGAGGAACTTAAAGCTTTTGACCTGTTCCACTTGCGCACCAGCGATGTAAATTGGGTTGTGCGGTCCGCTACTCCTTCTGAAGTCAACAACCAATTCCTTCGTCTTGCTGACGTTGAGGGATAGGTTACTGTCTTCACACCATGCCACCAGGTTCTTAATTTCCTCTCTGTACTTAAACTCATCATTACCCGAGATACGGCCTACAATTGTTGTGTCATCAGCAAACTTATATATTGAGTTCGATGGAAACTTGGCTACCAATCATGGGTGTACAGTGAGTACAGCAGGGGGCTGAGTACGCAGCCTTGTGGGGCACCGGTGCTCAGAGTGATTGTAGAGGAGAGCTTGTCCCCTATTTTTACAGCCTGGGTCCTGTCTGTGAGGAAGTTGAAGATCCAGCTGCAGATCTGAGTGCTAAGGCCCAGGTTCCGGAGCTTAGGAATCAGTTTATTTGGAATGATGGTATTCAAGGCAGCGCTGTAGTCAATGAAAAGGAGCCTTACATATGCGATTATACAGTTTAATACAGGGAAAGTGGGACCTATACAATAAGGATGGTTTGCGCTTAACATTGGAGGGGAACTAATATCCTAGGAGGAAGGTGTGTTAATGCTGCATGGTGGGATTTAAATTAGAATTGCAGAGGGATAGAAACCAGAGTGCCAGAACAGTTAGTGGAGGGCTTGTGGAGGTAGATGCTGGTAAGACCTCAGACAAAATTAGGAATCAAAAGATTGAGCATGGTCTGACTACTGTCCTGAACTGTGTGTATTTCAATGCAAGAAGTATTGTAGGAAAGGTGGATGATAGCGCTGAAGATGAGGTAGCTGGTTTACAGATGCAGTGTGTAATGAGAAGAGGCTGTTCATAAGACAAAATTGCAGTCAACAGGATGAGTTGCAATGTAGGAGGTGGACAAAATCAAAAAGGGGGAATACAGGACTGAAGGTGCCATAGTTAAATGCATGCAGTATATGGAATAAGGTAGATGAAAGTAGCACTGTTTCAGATTGACATGTATGATGTTATAGGCATCACTGAACCATGGCCAACCCATCACAATTGGTGTTCAGTCACGAATGTGGCTATGGAGTTAAAGTTTGTTTGGTTTTTCTATTGATTAATTGACAAACATAGGCCTTTCCAGCCCTTCGAGCCATGCTACCCAGCAACGCCCCCCCCCCCAATTTAACCCTAGCCTAATAATGGGACAACTTACAATGACCTATTAACCTACCAACCAGTAACTCTTTGGACCGTGGGAAGAAACCAGAGCACCTGGAGGTAATGCACTTGGAGAACTTACCAATTCTTTACTGGCAGCAATAGGAATTCAACCTGGCTCACCTCTACTGTAAAATGTTGTGCTAACCACCAGCTTCCTCCAGGATGCTGGAATTAGTACACCTGTTCTTCTGGCTAATTCTCAATCTCTTGGAGGAATCTTTAATAGTATGTTTCCAGGGATTTTATGTGCCTGCTGGATATTGTCTATGACTTTGATAAGGTCCCACATAAGAGGTTAGTGGGCAAAATTAGAGCACATGGTATTGGGGGTAGGGTACTGACATGGATAGAAAATTGGTTGGCAGGCAGGAAACAAAGAGTAGGGGATTAACAGGTCCTTCTCAGAATGGCAGGCAGTGACTAGTGGAGTACCGCAAGGCTCGGTGCTGGGACCACAGCTGTTTACAATATACATTAATGATGTAGATGAAGGGATTAAAAGTAACAATAGCAAATTTACAGATGACACAAAGCTGGGTGACGGTGTGAAATGTGAGGAGGATGTTATGAGAATACAGGGTGACTTGGACAGGTTGAGTGAATGGGCAGATGCAATTTAATGGGGATAAATGTGAGGTTATCCACTTTGGTGGCAAGAACAGGAAAGCAGATTACTATCTGAATGGTGTCAAGTTAGGAAAAGGGGAAGTACGACAAGATCTGGGTGTCCTTGTTCATCAGTCGTAAGCATATAGGTACAGCAGGCAGTGAAGAAAGCTAATGGCATGCTGGCCTTCATAACAAGGGGAGTTGAGTATAGGAGCAAAGAGGTCCTTCTGCAGTTGTACAAGGCCCTGGTGAGACCCCACCTGGAGTACTATGTACAGGTTTGGTCTCCAAGTTTGAGGAAGGACACTCTTGCTATAGAGGGAGTGCAGCTGAGGTTCACTGAGTTAATTTCAGGGATGGCAGGAATGTCATATGTTGAAAGATTAGAGCAACTGGGCTTGTATACACTGGAATTTAGAAGGATAAGAGGGGATCTGATTGAAACGTATAAGATTATTAAGGGATTGGACACGCTAGAGGCAGGAAACATGTTCCAGATGTTGGGGCAGTCCAGAACCAGAGGCCACAGTTTAAGAATAAGGGGTAGACCATTTAGAATGGAGTTGAAGAAAAACTTTTCCACACAGAGGGTTGTGGATCTGTGGAATGCTCTGCCTCAGAAGGCAGTGGAGGCCAATTGTCTGGATTCTTTCAAGAAAGAGTTAGATAGGGCTCAAGATAGCAGAATCAAGGGATATGGGGAGAAGGCTGGAACAGGGTACTGATTGTGGATGATCAGCCATGATCACAGTGAATGGTGGTGCTGGCTTGAAGGGCTGAATGGCCTACTCCTGCACCAATTGTCTATTGACTCCACTCCATATAGCAAGGAGGGGAGGACTATAGTTTTATAGACCAGAAGCTTAGTGTTGGTCCTGATATCTCAATCTTCAAAAGCCCCCCTTTCTCAGCTTGGCAAAAGCTCCACTTGCACAACCTATTCTGCAATTCATTTCAAGATCAATGCTGCCTCTTGAAGAAAGAAGGCTGCCAAGATATGGGAAATGATCAGTGTTCTCCAGAGGTATGTTGTCAACTTGGATGGTTAGAGGTTTAGGAGCTTGATCTGGAGTAGGTTGGTGCAGGACTCGGATTTTCTTGATGTTCAGATCAAGCTAACAAATAGATATTGAATCAAGGTAACAAGTGTAATGCCCAACTTGTTGGTTTAGCACAGGTAGAAAACCGGCCCTTGAATAGGGATAAGTAGTAATTAAGGGTTTAAGAGACAATGCTACACTGCAGACAGGCCTATGAGATAAATGGATTGAAAACAAAACCTAAAGAGATTTCCCAGGAATTTAAGGAGGTTTGATTTATCATCAAACACTTAATAAACTTCTACAAATGCACTGTTGAAAGTACCCTGAAATCATGGTGTGGTATGGCAATTTGAATGCTTGTAATATAAGAAGCTGCAGAGTAGTGGAGTCTGTCCAATATATCACAGGCATGCTCCTCCCCACCACTGATAGTATCCAAGGAAATTCAAGAAGGCAACATCTATCAACAAAGAACTCCACCATCTAGGCCATGCCATCTTTTCTCAGCTACCATCAGCAGGAGGTACAGAAGCTCAAAGTCCCACCCACCAGGTTCAAGAACAGCTACATCCCTTTAACGATCTGATTCTTGAATCGACCAGCAAAACCCTCACCACTACAGTTGAGGAACTTTATGTACACTTTGAACACGTTGCACTGAAATGGACTTGATTCTGGTTCTAATTATGTTTTCTTGTAAAATAGTGTATAATTTATCTTTTTCTGTGAATGCTACTTAGATCATACAATGTACATATGATGCTCCTAAAAGAAAATCCTTCATTGTATCTGTGTATACATGTACTTGTGCATTTGACAATAAACTTGACTTTGAGCTTGAAAAGTTAAAATTTTCATTTCATCTTTAAGTGAGTGCAAAGCAGGAGGAGGAACAAACAACTTAAAGCACCAATTCTAAAACTTGAAGCATCATTCAAGTTCACAAAACAGGAGGTAATTATTTTGCCAGATATGTAATTGAATCCATCCAAATCAATCCTCTTTATCTTGCTCTTCCAAAAGCACAGTATTTTCATTTGCATTCATTACTTCTTCCCTTAAGGAATGTAGTATCTTTTGTCATGCCTACTGAAAAACATCTAGTTGAACAATGTCTATTCTGCTGTGGAGGGGGAGGGGGCAGACCACATTCAGAAGAACCACCAAATAGCAAGTTTAATAATTTAGCTTACAAAAATATACATGAATGACAAAGACTGATATGAAACAAAAGCACATTAGAAAATCCATGAATTGCTCAGATTTTTGTATACCTTCAACCAACCTACTTTACAGATAGTTAAGGCAAATAATTGAAAAGTTTATATTTCCTTCTTTGTTCCTGTGCTGTGCTTTGCTCTTCACTGCCAAGTAGTGCAAGATGCTGCTGGACTTTATAGTCGAAAGATTGAGATTGCTCCTCTCCTTTGCCATTTTTCTCCACTTCCCTTGTGCATCAAACCAAGTTCACAATCATATCGCTGATCTGGATTCTTTCGTTGGTCTTTCGCTAGATTGGTCTCCACCCAAGAGGGCACATGAATCTTCAATGTAACTTCTAAATCTTTTAACAGGGCACTGCTTTCTCAGTACTGAGCTGTGTGACAGCCTGGTTTTTGTGTTCAAGTCTTTGTGTGAGCCTCGAATCCACAATTTTCAGAAACTGGTGCAAGTTCTCAACTATGGTATAATGAACATTACATCTAGACATTTTCAAATATTATTTAATAAAATTTAGTTTATAACATCCACATTTATCAATAAAAAAACAAATCAAAACAAGAAAAATCATTCCCACTTTAATGTAGATTTGACCTTTAAAACAAAACTGTACTTTGTATTTCATTATTTTTACCAGTTATTACTCAAGATGGTCCAGTCATACCACTTATGATTATGATTTATTTAAACAGCAATGTCACAAAAGTATGCATTTGGCATGCAAAGCAGGTGACTAAAACAAGCACTTATCCTAAACTGTTACCTCTTAAATTGTAGAAAATTTATCAGTTATATTAACAGGATTTGTGTTTATTAAACCCAAGTCATTCTTACATTTATCAAGCATTCAGTAACATACAAGGATCCTTCATACATGCTTCTAAAATATCAAACAAAATACAAACACATCTGTATTTTCATTTCATCAATTCTTAAGGAATTCACAAATCAGATTTAATGTGCTTTCCAACCATACGCTTGGTGGTTCAATAAATACTCATTATCAAATTTTTGCAGAATGAAAATATTCCTGTATTAGTCCTTTCAATTACATGGCTCTAAGGTCAAAAAAGTAATAGCTTCTTGGATGAATAGATTTGATGTTATAAATCGTCTTTAGAGATAAAGTTATTTAGTCTATGACACTGTTTAAAGGGACAATTCATAGTTCTCATATTTTTTGATGAGTCATTTCTGGTTCTTCTAAATACATGGCCAAGTTTAAGTAAACTTACTGCAGATGAACTGTACCTTTTCCTGCAGTTTGCTTTGAACTAGCATCTCTGACAACCGTATTTTACATTTTAAATAAAGACATTTATCATAACCATCACACTATTTTACATTACTTCACTCTTTCATTTTATATTAAGTCATAACATATTAAATCATCTTATAAATTACCTCCATTCACTGCTTTTAAACCTTTACTTACACAAGCGTCCTGCTGAATGCACTGCAGAATGTGTTTAGCAGGGACGAGGAAATCAATAAGGTAGCACAATCCATCACCACAATATGTTTTCTCCACTACATCAAAAACCTGACAGAGAACAGTGGATGCTGTGGCCTCAAAGGGGGGATAGAGTGTTGACAGAGTACGTATCCAAGGACTCAGAATCCTGCCAAAATAAGAGCATAATTATTCAGGAACAATAAATAGAATTCTCCCTTGAAACTTCAACAAAATGGGATTCACATCAACCCTTAAGTGTTCTTACAAGTTAACTAATTTCTATGAAGAAAATAATGATGAATCCTACCTCTTTGACTCAGGAATACAGATGTGAGCAATGGCCATTTTATTGTATCCTATGAACAAAACACGTTGAACAAACTATACAAACAAAATGTGCACAAGGTATCATTCATAAATAGATTTTGCATTTCAATTTGTTGCTATCTAAACATAATTTTTTGATAAAGGTTTAACTATGATCTTCTTATATTGTTATTTCTTACATCATGCATTCACGTTACAACATTTACAATGACAGAGACTGCTCTACCACTAATAAATCATTGGGTTTTTTTTTAATAGAAAGTTAAAGATTTCTGCTTTTATCTGACTATATTGAGAAATAGTATTTGTTCCATCATATGCCCATGGCAAAAAGAGTTGCTGTAAATTGTGAAGTAATGAATAAAAAGAATTCTATTTTTGCTATGCAGCTTAATAAACGATGGAACTCCGGAAATGCTGCACATTGCACCAATAAATATGTAAAATATCTACCAGAATTCATATCTGAGACATTGTATTCTATCCATTGTATAGAATGGATGACAACACCCTCAATGTTCGCAGACTGGCAGGTAGAACTGCTCAAATGCTTGCATCAAACCTAGTAAGGAAACAATGAGGTAGCTTAAAAAGCTTCTGTTCATTAACTAAACTTCAAGGAAGAGGTATTAATATGATGGTAATTGTTTTGAATAAAACATAATCCTCTTATTTCACCTCAAGTACATCATGCTTTATCAGCAGAAAGAGCAGCATAATTCAGAGCTAAAATTATTCACGTATAGAAGTCAGTCAGGTTTTTTTTCTCTTTATTTATTCATGGGATGTGGACATCGCTATCCATGCCTGCATTTATGTCCATCTCATTCTCTCCCTGAACTAAACAAATAGTTAAAAGTAAACTTATCAACAGGTCCAGAGCAGCGATTCCAAACAAGGGCAGTTATTTGTCCCAAGGGGGTATGAACAGAAATAGAAGTTGTCGGGGTGGGGGGGGGGGGGGGGAGCGGTAAGCAGCACTCTAACTTGAGGCATGAGACTTGACCAACAATTAGTAGAACAGGCATTTTCTAAAACAAAAGGATGAGGCACTGGAACACAGGAAGAACCATAGCTCTGCAGGCAGTGAGCACTTGTCTTCACAGCACATCTGAAACTCAGCAATTTCATCCAACTGTATCAACCAAAAAGACATTAATGGGGATGCATAAATTAGCAACCAGTGTGCCCTTTAACTTGCAGTACAGAACAAGTTCATGCAATTTAACAGCTGGTAAGTCAAGTACACCCTCTCAACTTTCTCTACAGATCAACGGAAAACAGGTCACGCAACGATATAGCGCTGGTTGGAACCAAGCAGTAAAAGGGAACCAATCATTGGAACTGCCAACCCTGATGATTCCTCTTGAGGTGTTAAAAGTGACCCCTTGGCTTCATATCTGCAGTCAAGAACCATTTTTGGGGATTATGAGACTTCCTTGACTGGTCAATTGCATGAACTGGGGTGGTATCGAGGTAGCTTGCCGAACACTAGCTCTATCCCGACTAACATTCAGATTCCAATCTGGACCCTTGTTAACTTAATTTTCGCTATTGTGATCGTTTTTATCTTCGCCTTGCCGCACCTCTGCATGCTGCTACCATCCTTCCATCTGTGTCAAGTTGCTGCTGTCATCAACATCCAATAGTCATTCCCAGTTTGTGTTAATTTTTCGTTTTAATTTAGCCCCACTAATGATGGATAAATACTTATGGCGCAATCTTTGAGGGTGAGGTCGTGAATTCTAATCCTGCTAAGAAACAGAAACTACAGGAAATGCATCAATATTATGTTTATATACCTGGAGTATGGTTTTATTCCATTCCGTTAGATCAGTAATGTTCCATGCGTCTTATTTGTAATACTATATTTTCTAATGAAGCCATGAAACCATCAAGATTGCAGGAACACTTCCGTAAAAGACACCCCGAAAAGGCTACTTATGGCATTACTCAGTTCCAGAAGATGAAAGCAGCATTTGAAAAATGTTGTACACTCGAATCATTTGGCAAGAAAGCTAAAAATGACCTCGATAGTGGTCTCGTTGCTTCTTATAACATTTCCAAAATGATAGAAAGGTGTGGAAAATCTCATACCATTGGTGAAAGATTAATAATGCCTGCTGTATCAGAAGTGCTCACCACTGTTCTCAAAATGGATACCAGTATTTTAAAATCAATTCCTCTGAGTAACAACTCTCAAGTTCATCATATTGACAAAATGAACAAAGATATTGAGTATCAACTATTCACACAGCTACAAAAAACAGAATTTGGGATATAACTGGATGACTCCACTGTGTGAGACAACAGGACATTGCTGATGGCATATGTACTGTTTATCAGAAATGGAAAAATTTATGAAGAGATTCTTTTGTAAAACGATAAAAATAAATAACAATGAAAAATCAATCAATGAACTCAAAATGTATATTGAGGATAAAAGTATTCCAATTAGGAACATGATTTCTTGTGCAACAGATGGAGCACTATATATGATAGGTCACCATGCTGGTTTAGTGGCAATTATGAAAGAAGAAATTCCAAATTTGTTTGCAATCCATTGTGTAAGTCATCACCAACATCTCACAGCCAAATACTTCAGCCAGTGACTTTTTTCAAGCATGACTCTTATGATATCTGCCATCAACAAAATTAAAGCTCATCTATTAAATAGCAGAATATTTCATCAGTTTTGCCAAGATAACGATGAAGAGTTTGAACACTTGCTTCTTCACACTGAAGTGCACTGGCTGACAAAAGGCTGCCTCTTAAAGCTTTTCTTTGATCTTTTTGTCACTGTGGTTAATTTTTTGCTCAAAGTCGACAAGAGCTTGGGAAACAAGATGGAACTATGTGGAGATGCGGCATACCTTGCCAATCTGTATGACAAAATGAACATTCTAAATATGAAACTGCTGGGTGACAATTTCAATTTAATCTAGGCAAAACATGCAGTGTCCACTTTTATCAAAAAATTGAAAATACAAAAGACAACATTGGGAGATGAATATTCTCAGTTCCCTGTATGGAAAGTATGGCATTCTCTTTCATAGATAGTGATTTGCAAGAATACTACTTACACCCGCAGTCACTGAAGAAGGATTTTCAAAATCAATTCAAGGATTAGAACGACCTGGAAATTCCAGACTGGGTAATTAACCCATTTCTTTGCTAAGTGGAAGAATGTGAAGAAGCCAAAATGCTTTTCAAAAATGTCAGCTTTTGTGATACGTGGTTACACCATCATGTGAAGCTTCCTGATCTTTGGAAAAGAGCCAAACTGCTCTTCAATGCATTTCCACCCTCCTACCTTGTCGAAACAGGCTTCAGTGCAGTGAACCACATACACACAAAAAACACTTGGACATTGTTATGTGTGGGGGCTTAAGGCTTTTGCTGTCACAACTTGAACCAGATATTTCAACTCTTGCTAAAAACCATCAAGCTCAAGGATCACATTGATATTGAAGCTGCTGTACAGCACACAGGGACTGTGTAAGCTAGGTTTAAAGACAAATAAAAATTTAAAGCAGAATCATTTTTCTCATGTTAGCATACGGTAGACATGTTTTTACACTATGGGGCACTGGAAAGTATATTGTGCCTAAGAGGGGTGCTGGCAAGTATAAAAGTGCTTTGATGAGGGGGGGGGGTTGGGCGATGGGCAACCTGTAAGTTGGGAACCACTGATCTGGAGTCACAAGAGCCTAGACTGCACAATGACCAAAGGTTTACATCCCTAAATATATTTGTGCACTATTTGGAAATCCACTGTTGTGAAACACTTCTGTTTTTGACAACTGCCACTTGTGTCTTGCTCGCAATCCAATGAAGGCTGTACTGATCACATGTTGCATGAGCAAATTAAATTGCCTCTCACTCGTATTAAGTAATAATAATTAAAATGACTTTTACTGTACTGGATATGCCGATGTAGTTGAAGAGTTAAAAGCAGGGCTTGAAATAAATTCTTCTCTTATATTTACTTTTACATTGAAGTTATTATCTTGTCATTCTATAATAATAATACTATGCAGAACTATTTTCTCCTAGGATGATTTTATGTATTTTGTATTAGTGGCTGAAAGCAGAGATTGTCATGTAAAATATTCATTTTAATTGTGAAGTCACTGGTGTATCCTGGCAATTTACTATACAATAATTGCTAATGCAGTCCATAGATCACATTCACACCTCAGATTCTGGAGCAATGCAGAGATGTTTATCAGACTCTGTAAGCTGTACAGACATAAGTAAACTAGACAGTCACTGTGCTTGACTATTTAATCATTACAAAATTTGTGCTTAATGCCAGCAACAGAACATCATGACTGAATTCATTTGCTTCTGATATGATGTCCCTAATCTCAACAGAACTTGGATTTGTGTCCTTTATAGTTATGTAAACTGAAAGTACAAAGTTGACCGTCCTTTGTTGAATTCTTCTTTCTGCAGTATAAATGAATTTAATTTGTTTCACTGTCTTTGATTTGACCTGATTGTCTTACACTTGGTATGCATGAAGAATTTACTCCTTTCAACTGAATTGTTTAGCATGGGAGAGGCTTTGCAGAAATAAGAGTTGCTTTCTTCTGCTCAATCCAGGTTACTCGGAAAACTGAATCAAAGAAAAGGCTGTGGGGAGCAACAGAATATTAGCTATTGATTTTTACTGAAAGAAAACATTTTTGCCTACGCTTGCAATATTTCTGAAAAAGCTATTAAATTGTCTCTTCAGTGAGAAACTTGAGTGATACTGATGTTGGTTGACAACACACTTCTTTCAATATAACTCAGTTACCAGCCATCAGTCTGTACATAAATTTCCTTCATTGTGTATTGCCTAGACTAGACTACTCTCACTGTAACTCTGAAAAATATGTGTAATGCAGAAATTACATATATAATGTAATCCTTCCACTTGCCTCAAATTGCAAGTGTGGTACATGCTTCAGTGTTTAACCATGTATGACCTTTATTAAAGTTATAATTTTATCACAAACCCTTTTTATTGGTAAAGTTCAAGTTTTTTTCATTTTCTTGAGGATTCTTCCTTTTGTGTTGTGAAAAGCAATCTAAAACCCATATTTTGTTGATTTGTACTGGCAAAGTTTCTGTGCAAAGCTTAATTAAACTAATATAGCATGATATCTTGTTAAAATACTCTGGATTCCGGTTAACTGGGACACATCGGGACCAGTACATTTTGGCCCAATTAAGTGGGTGCCCCAATTAGCCAAAGTTTCATGGAAATAGTTAAAAAAAGTATAAGAGAAAATACAAACCACTGTTTAACTGAGTAACAAATGATGTATTTAAACAACAGGAATTCTGGAGATGCTGGAAATTCAAGCAACACACATCAAAGTTGCTGGTGAACACAGCAGGCCAGGCAGCATCTCTAGGAAAAGGTACAGTCGACGTTTCAGGCCGAGACCCTTTATCAGGACTAACTTATGTATTTAAATGAAATACAAAACAAATTAGAACACTATTAATATTACTAGTGGTTGTCCACTGACCATGGTAGGAAATCTGTGCAAGAGAGTTTTTAAATGGAAAAGCCATTGCACTGAGGAGTTCTACTCTCTCAACCTCAGAAGTCCAGGTCCAGTGGTACGAGTAGGTGTCACAACTGGAGCCTTCCCTGGTTGCAGTGGTTGACTATGACCTCTGCGTCTCACCACGCTCTTTGCTTTCCAGGTAGCATTGCAGCACTGCCTTCCTGAAGTTTGGATCTCACTGTAGATCTCGTCTGCCCAGACCACCAGGGCTGACTTCACATGCTAGCACAGGCATGTCCCTATCTCACCGGGGTATGAGACCCGTTGGCAATCCTCATCTGGTTTAGCCCACCTGTCGGCTCTTTAAGAAGGGAGGGAAGCAGAAAAAAAGGAAATGATAGGCCAATTGGCTTGACCTCAGTAGTTGGGAAGATGTTGGAGTGGATTGTTAAAGATTGGGTTTCAGGGTACTTGGAAACACATGATAAAATAGGCCAAAGTCAGCATGGTTTCCTTCAGGAAAATCTTACCTGAGAATTCTGTTGCAATTCTTTGAGGAAGTGAAAAGCAGGATAGACAAAGGAGAATGGTAGATGTTGTGTACTTGGAATTTCAGAAGGCCTTTGACATGAGGCTGCTTAAGAGCTGATAGTATTACAAGAAAGATACTAGCATGGGTAGAGCACTGGCGGATTGGCAGGAGGCAAAGAGTGAGAATGAAGGGAGCTTTTCTGATTGGCTGCTAGTGACTGGTGGTGTTCTACAGGGGTCAATGTTGGGACTGCTTTTTAGACTATATGTCAATGATCTGGATGACAGAATTCGTGGCTTTCTGGCCAAGTTTGCAGACCATACAAAACTAGGTGGAGGGGGCAAGTAGTGTTGAGGAAGCAGGGAGGCTGCAAAAGGATTTAAGACTGATTAGGAGAATGGGCAAAGAAGTGGCAGATAGAATACACTGTCAGGAAGTGTATGGTCATGCACTTTGTTAGAAAGAATAAAAGCACAGACTATTTTCAAAACAGAGAAAATTCATAAATCAGAGGTGGAAAGGGACTTGGGAGTCCTTGAGCAGGGCTCCCTAAAGGTTAACTTGCAGGTTGAGTTGGTGGTGAGGAAGGCATATGCAAAATTGGCATTCACTTTAAGAGGACTAGAATATAAAAGCAAGGATATAAAGCTGTATAAGGCATTGGTGAGGCTTCACTTGGAGTATTGTGAGAAGTTTTGGGCCCCTTGATCTAAGAAAGGATGTGCTGATATTGGAGAGAGTTCAAAAGAAGTTCACGAAAATGATTCTGGGAATGAAAGACTTATCATATCAGGAGCTCTATCAGGATAGAGGGACGTCCATTTAGAACAAGGAAATTCTTTAGACAGAGAGTGGTGACTGTGAAATTCACTGCCACAGGGTGCTGTGGAGGTCAGGTCACTGCGAATATTTAAGGTTCTTGATTAGTCAGGGATTGAAAAGCTGTGGGGAGAAGGCAGGAGAATGCGTTGAGAGGGAAATAGATTAACTAAGATCAAATGACAGAGCAGACTTGATGGACTAAACAGCCTAATTCTGCTCCTATGTCTTATGGTCTTATCCTTCCTTAGATATGGGGCCTAAAATTTCTGGTCAAGATGGCACCTACATACTTCGCTCTCACAATTGACATATTTGGGATAGACCACAAAACTATTTATTTCCCTTCTTTTACATCTATTTTTCATCTTGAATATGTTTCTGGAACTGTTCAAGCCTGTGATTTGCAGTTTGAAGATTGCTTGGGTGATCCAGTGCTTTGCTGTCTCCGAGAGGATTCCAGGAGGCAATGAGTTCAAGCCTCCCAGTAAGGAGGCTGCAGGGGGTACAAGCAAATGTTCAACTCCATTTCGCCGATTAAAGCTTCCATTTTTTGCTGATTAAAACGACAAGGAGGATTGAAACATCAAGGTGAATCTGGAAGGTGTGCGCTGGTTGGCTGCCTTCTGATTGCCCTGCTACCAGAGAGGGGAACCTGTGTGGCCTGCCACTATGCCCAGAGGAATTACTGAGATTTTCTGTTTTTTGGGCATAGATATAAATATGAATATGGGTTTGGACTATGGACTTTTTTCAGTATTACAGTTTTTTTATATTCTGTGTTTTTGTTCTTCCATTCTTTCTTGTTTTTTTGTGCAGGTGAAGGGGATTTGGGAGTCGATGTTTTTGTTATGTAGTTTCTTTGTTTGGGTAGAGGGGGATTAGGTTGTCAATGTTCTTTTCACGTTTCGTACGGAGGGGGGTTTGAAGTGTGATGTTTGCATTACCGTTTTTTTTCTTGGTTTCGAGGCTATCAGGAGAAAAAGAACCTCAAAATTGTATAGTTTCATAATAAATGAACCTTTGAATCCTATAAAACTTGCCACGATATTCCAAATGTGGTCTGGCTGATACCTTATAACGCCTCAGCATTTCAGCCTTGCTTTTGAGATCCCAGTCCTCTGGAAATGAATGTTAATAATTTATTTGCCTTTCTTACTATCAACTCAACTTGCAAGTTAGTAACTTGAATGAGGAAGTGGAATGTGGGTTAGAAGTTTGTATGCCACACAATAGTCGGTGGTGGTGCGGATAGTACAGAAGGTTGTCATTGGTTACATCAGAACATTGATAGGATGCAGAGCTGAGCTGAGAAGTGGCAGGTGAGTCCGTAAAAGTGTGAAGTGATTCACTTTGGAAGGTCAAACCTGAAGGCAGAATACAGGGTTAATGGCAGGATTTTTAACAGTATGGAGGAAAAGAGATCTTGAGGGTCGCATCTATAGATTCCTCAAAGTTGCAGTGAAATTGATAGGATGATTAAAAAGGCATATGGTGTGTTGGTCCTTATTAGTCAAAGGACTGAGTTTAGGAGCCACAAGATAATGATGCAGCTCTATGAAACTCTGGTTAGACCACATTTGGTATACTGTGTTCATTTCTGGTTGCCTCATGATAGGATGGATGTGGCAGCTTTATAGAAGGTGCAGAGGAGATTTAGTAGGGTGCTGCCTGGATCAGACAGCATGTCTTATGAGGACAGGATGAGTGAGCCAGAGCCTTTTCCTTCAGACAAGAGGATAAGAGATGACTTGATAGAGGTGCACAAAATGATAACAGGCATAGATAGACTGGCCAGGGCTGAAATAGATAATACAAGGGGGCATAACTTTGTGACTGGAGGAACATATAGAGGAATTTCAGAGGTAGGTAGTATGTGCAATGTACTGCTAGGGGTGGTGGTAGAGACAGATACATTACTGACATTCAAGAGGCTCTTAGGCACATGGATGAAAGAAAAATGGAAGGCCGTGTGGGAGGAAAGGGATGGGGGTTAAAGGAATGGCACAACATCATGGGCTGAAGGGCCTATATTAAGCTGTACTGTTCTGTGTTCAATGTATCAATACCCTGACATAGCAGTTGGTTTTAGTGGTACTTGGGTCATTAATAAATCTGCAAAATATAGTCTTCTTCTATTCATGTAATTGTACACTCACAGATACACTACATGCTTTCCTGTAAAATCCAGCTACTTGAGTAGAATGGGCCAAGCTAAATGTACTGTGAACTATTGCCAATATTGGAAACATTTGTAATAAAGCAACTACAAGTAATAAAATAAAAATTTAAGGACCCTGAACCTTGAACATAGTAGAATCAAGGAAAAGGTGGGAAAGGTATGAAGAGTCACATGCTATTTTCTTAAAATAATTTCTGACAGTGTTATCTTGATGGATAACCGGTAATTGAAAGAATAACTTGTTTTAGCAACTAAAATATAGAATATCAATACCACAGATACATTTGTTTGTATCATGCAAGGTGCATTGTTATACTACGTTCGACTTGTAAACTTTGCTTCATTATCTCACATTTTAGCAACAATTAGGCAGTTCAAGGTGAATTTCTGCTACCTGGAGGGATCACCTGTAAGAATAAAGGGGGCAGTAAATCTAGTATCAGCTAGGGTACGAAATCCAGACAAACAAAATTCTTTCCATACAGCTGTTGGTAAGATAAATTCTGTCTCACCAGCAGTACACATCTGTCATGTACAGGTGGGAAGGTGTACCCGGGTGTCCAAATATTGGTTCCAGATCCCATAAGTCTTTGCATTAAGTCAAACAAGGACAAGGAAAGATTCTCCAGATTACCAAATACTTTCTCAACTGAGAAATCAGTAATCCTGTAAAATAAATCAGCATTCATAACAAAATATTACTAGAGAAATTAATGACCAGTAAACTGACAAAATTCAAGGACATGGTTATGGACATTCTAGACTTTTGCAAAAGGTAATTGTAGTGACACAGAATGCTCTGACCAAAATTCTATCAAATCAAGAATGGTTCCTTCAGGTTAAAAAACACAAACGGCCCAACTATTTAAGGAAGAATAAAGTCTGTCATCAGCAGAGAAAATGGTGGAATCCGTTATAAAGGATGTGATATGAAGAACTTAGGAAATAATAGAATTGAACAGAGTCAATGTGAAAGGAAAATCATGTTTGACTCATCAAGGCAGAAATTGATAGATTCTTAATTGGAAACTGGGTTAAGGATTACAGGGAAAGGGGAAAATAATGAGGTTGAAAAAAAAACAGCCATGATTGAATGGTGGAACAGACTCAATGGGTAAAAAGACTGAATTCTGCTCCTATACTTTATCTTATCTGCTGAAACTGTAATCTGTAGAATAGGCAAGGGAGAACCAGTGGATAGAATGTATTTTGATTCACAGAAGGCTTTTTATTTTGTCCCCATAAGGTTAATAAGCAAACATAAGGAAATGTGAAAAATATACTCAAGTGAGAATTGGTTAACAGAAAGGAAGAGCAGTAATAGATTGGCTGAGGGAACGAAATGCAAAATGCCCAAGTTGCTGAATACATGAAACTACATGAGTTTATGAGTAGTGAAGAGAATGCAAAAAGGTGAGACATAGACAAGCTAAGATTATAGGCCAGGACATGGCTGGTGGAATATAGTGTGTAAAAATGTGAAGTCATCCACTTCAGAGAAACAAAAAGAAATTCTGGGCAATTTCTCAAATGGTCAAGATTAGGAAATGTTCACAGGCAAAAGGACTTTGACATCCTTGCACATAAGTCACTGAAAGCTAAACAGCAGATGCAGACACAATTAATAAAAGTGACCCCTTGGCCTTTATCCAGGGTTTGAGCACTGCAATAAGAATGTTTTTCTCTAATTACATAAGGTTTTGGTGAGAATACACCTGAAGTATTGTGTGCAACTTTGATTTCTTTTCTTTGGTGTACATTTTTGCTAAATGATCACAAAAAAATCATTAGTGTGGCATCTAGAATGGCATGCCTCTTTTTATAGGTAAATATTAAGTAAACTAGGCTCCTTTACTCTAGAGCTTATAAGAATAAGACCAAATACAAACCACATATAATTTTTAAGAGGGATCAACACATTCCTGCAGAGATCTTCTCCCTTTCTTTCCAATCAAGATGAAGGGTCTCAGCCCAAATCATTGGGTTTAATCCCCTCCATAGATGTTGCCTGATATGTTGAGTTCCTCCAGCATTTTGATGTGCTGCTCAAGGTTCCCACCATCTGCAGAATCTCTTGCATTTGTAAACAAACTTGATCTCACTCTCACCAAAAACTATCAGGAACAGATTTAAGTGTTTACAATGTCACAGGCTGGAATGAACAAATATAGACCTTTTAGAGAAAAGTCCCACTTTCACATTGAATACACCATCTATATAAAATAGAGTATGTTCAGAATGAATCTAGCAGCTCAAAATTTTGCAACCATGGAGTCATTACAGACCATTGGAAACAGAACTGTATTCCACAATTTGTAATTTTCTGCCCTGACACATCCTTCATTCAGGCCATGGGGTCAAGTCTGCTTTTAATGCAGTAGAGTGTGCCAGGGCAGCATCTAGAATACCAGAAACAAGGTTCTAAAATGTCAAATGCAACTCTAAATAACAAAAACAACATGTAATCCAATAATCAGATCCAAGGCCTGCAGTCTAGCACATCCATTCAGGAATGGCAATGTACTAATGAACAAATAATGGCAAGTGACAGTTTTAACATCATCCCTATCTTCTAAGATGAAAGGGCTCAGCCCATGAATTACAAAGAAAAGTCAGAACGATTTACAACCATGTACCCACAAAATTCAGTGTTTATTGTTATGTACCCCGTAACTGGGTTGCCAAACCAGCAGAAATGGATCACTCAGTTGGAGTCTGGATTACTAGAACTAAGAAAGTTTTATTAAAGAAAGAAGCAACACAGTACTCTAATCAAAAGGATAATAAATGCAACAGTTCAGCAATGATAAACACACATGTACACAGTATTAAGATAACAGGATCAATCAAGCTCTATCGTTGTCTAAGGGTAAATGACCAGTTTCAAAGTGACGCAAAGTTCAGTTCAGTTCGCAGTAATCGCTGCCGTGGGAGATGGACAGTGGGGGGAAGGAGAGAGAGAGCAAAACAAATGAATATTCAAACGGCTTCCACACAGACCTTCGATATTCTTCGCAGTCAGCTTTCGGGCGAGCCCTTTGTGATGTCATCTGAGGTCACCGACCGTGACCCCTCCGTTTCCAGATACGATCGTTTCTCTGCGGTGAACCTGGCACCCAGGCAAGGGTGGACACACACCAGGTTCCCGCCGATCGTGCCTTTCCACCCTGTGCGTCTATGGCTTGATCCCGCGACCAGCTGTCCAAAACTTCCCACCGACTTGTGGAAGACGCACTGCTTCCAGGGTCTCGTTACCTCGGGGTGTCGTGTGTGTCTGCCTTAGCGAACCTGTCCCTTTTTATCCCCCTGCTGGAGTATCGCCTGTCCATCACTTCAAACAGTTCAGGGTTCAAAGGGGGAGCCGATCTTGATAGCTCTCCTTCCGTTAAACTCTCCTGTCCCTTCATTAACATCTCCAAATGCTGCTCCATTGTTTTCCTTATCTCTCTTTCTCCTGAAGACAGGTGGCAGACCAACTGCTGATCCCACTGGTGCCAGCACAGGACAGCTAACATCTTAATCTATGTGTAATATCGTCACATTATCTAGCCCAAATAATTACCATTCAATCAGGTTATTCTCAATCCTAGACAAAATGATAAATGGTGAAATTGATAATGTGGTAACAGTGAATAATCTGATCACCAATGCCCTGTTTGAGATTGACAAGAACCACTCAGTTCCAGATCACACAGCAGCCTTAGTCCAAACATACACCAAAGGACTAAAGCTCAGATGCAAGGCAAGAATAAGATGCCAGATCTCATTGCTATTTTTTTTTATTTACTTCACTTAAAAGTACTTTCAGATTTAATGCTTCATTCAATAAAACAAACCTCTGGCAATGCAGCAATCTCTCAATCCCACCTAAATGTTTTAGTCAACTCTTTGGAATGTGATGAACCCACAATCTTCTGACTGAGCAATGAGGGCTTCACCCACAAAGCCAACATCCAGCATAACAGAATGCATGAGTGAGAGGATCTTTCAAAGAGTTATTTTCTTAATTGCAGCATAAAAATTTGCTGGTATAAAATTCTTAACCAACATGAAGGACCTGCTGCATAATGTGAAACAAGATACCGAGGTATAATAGCATAAAACATTCTTTCTCCCACTCACTATCACATACAGATGGCCATGTATTTTCTCTCATTTAGGTATTTATTTACAGACAAATAAAACTTCCCTGAGAGTATTTAGTTATAGGTAGCTTGAAAGCACACCCCTAAATATTTAAGTATAGGTAGCTTAAAACCATTGATCAGTTTCCATTTCTCTTTTTTTTCCAAAACAACTGAATTCTGACTGAAACAGTAAGCTTTTTTTAAAAAATGGCGGCTGGGCAACAAAATCAAATAGTTTCTCTAAACACTGTGCTCTATTAGTATTCTGCTCTTCACCACACCAAATAAAGCTCTCAGTGCATCCTCTGTCAACCTGACAACAGCATTGCTCATAAAGACATATGAATTTACTTGGATTTTTTGACAGGTTTAACCCCTCTTCACTCAGTCTGAACAACTCCAAACAGGTTTGTTTTTGTTATATGGAAAAATAAATGGCAGTATCAGCCACTTATTCGACCGTAATGAGTAGAAGCATAAAAATGCCATGGCATAGGATAAAATCTTGTAATTGTTTAATCAATATTAAGCCCAATTCTGAAGCTAAATCTCCACATTAAAGTTAAATTTTAAAAGCAATAAATGCTTTTAACAACCTATGTTAGCACAAAAAAAATCAAAGTATCATAAATTTATCAAAAATGCCATTGGCACTTTTAGTCTGTTACAGCTCTTAACTGGAAAATACCTATCCAAGTAATAAAAGCCAGAAAGAAATAACAAAAATCTGCATTTTCAGACTTCACACAATAAACAACAGAAACAAGCTACAATTCCTGAAGCTCCTTATATCTGCCAGTTCCAATTACTCAGGTGTTAATTGAGCTTCTGAAGCTACAATTCAATAATCTCTGTTAGTATGTTTGCAAGGTTTAATTTACCCAACGTATAACTAAGACATTTATCACAAGAATTAGACATTATTTAAAATGCAGTAACTACAGAAAAATGCATTTAATGGCATGGATTGATGCTTGCAGCAACTTTTTTGACACAGTACATACGTAACAATTGTTCTTTTTGTCACTAACAACAGTAGACAATTCTACTGATTAAAAGTTGTGTCAAGATTGATTAAAACTAAATGAACACTCTCACACATAGTATACATCTGAATACCTCCACATGAAATGAAAATACAGAGGATATAAAATAAATTAGTACCATTTTCTTCAAGACATTTCATATTTTCCTTTGGTGTTTTCCAATTTGACATTTCTTCCTTCGGTCCTGGCTCTGTGATAGTTCCTAAAGAATTCTGATAACTGTAAAAGTTGATGAATAAATTGCAACACACCAGCACTCTAAGCATGTAGCTGTGATCGAGCCTTTTACACACCCCCTCTCAAGGTTGCCAGCAATTCTAACTCATGACACATACGGTCCGTTGGGGACCAAGTAAGGAAATTCTGACTACCAACAGTCATTGCAAAATAATTTTCAATATTAAAGCATAAAAAGCAAATTAACTGGTAAATTTTACTAAGATACCTGAATAAATAAATACATGAAATTATCTGGTCTTAAACCTCTGGAAAACGTACAATACTTTTAAATAGCATGGACATTTTACTTAATGAAAGTATAAATACATAAGCAGCATAGTAATAGTAATGAATGCAAGTAACTCAGTATTTCATTATTTATGCATTAAAAAAAAATTAAATAGAATTCACATGTGATGATTATTTTTCCACCAACCTGAGTTAATACACTTCAAAAGCTGCAATTTCTATAATGCTGAAAGCAACCCCTTCAAATAGCCCTATTTCCCCAATTATGCATACAGATGAGTTGATTTCCTATGGCCGCTACCATAACACACAAAAAAAAACTTTTTCCAAAGGCAAGACACATCAAATATTTCTGAGTTTACATGTAGAGAGTTATGAAACAGAGGTCAACTTCATACAACTTTCCAAATGCTTTTTTCGAACAAGCTTAAGTCATAAAAGATGTATTTCTCCTGTGGGTGTATTTTCTTTTTCAAATTCACGACAAAGCAACATTTGTTTAGCTATTTTCAATAGTGATGACTAACTTTAGTGTTCATTGGTTTTAAACCTTGAAAATGGACACAAGGGCAAGTATTCCCAAGCAATTTTTAAACGCTACTTTGTTCGACGTCCATTACTTGTTCAATTGAGATGGAAAAGACAAGCTTTAGCTATGAGAAGAGGTTCTAAACACAAAATATTTAAAAAATTCACCTAATTTGTGCCATAAATTAATAAATCTTATGGATTCAAACTACTTTAGGAGAATAACATTTTCCTCTCATTCAGTTATATAAAGATCAAGAAAATACTACTTCAAACAAGTGTTTAAGTTTCAAACCATTATACAAAGCTCTCATTATAAAAGAAGCTTTTACACAATCTGATTAACTTTACAATATATTAAATTTTCTATCCATTATGATCATAATACAGCATGGTGACAAATCCTAAAACAAACATAAACATCAGACAAATGTAGTAGAATCGTATAATCAAACATGAACATCAAATCATAAATGATGAGCCACACTTGGCAGGAGCAGAATTTATTTCTCTGTAAGTTGCAATTATCACATCAGTTTTATTAACCCAGCAGTGACAAGTATTTCCTTCATCAAAGATTACTAGAATAAACTGAAATAGAACCATGTATGCTTTTCAGCCCATCAACCAAACATTGTTACAGTCAATCCCTATCCTGAAGGAAAAAAAATCTGTAATTTGATTTTTGCTCACACACTTCTGCTCACATCATTGCCATACCAGACAAATGATACTAATAGTTATTTGTTGCACTTGTTTTTATATGCCTGTTTAATCTTATAAAATACTCTAAGAGCTGATCTAAATTAAAGTGATAAATGAAAGCATCAGAGATGAATCAGAGTAAAGTTTAATGTATTGTTGTTTTGCAGCCGCAGTACATTGCAATACGTAACAATAAAAACTATTAAGTTACTAAACACACACACACGTGATTGACATGTACAATTTTTATACACATACAATATATCTTGCCTCTAAAGCACAAAAATTCTGTAAAGCAAAGGTACTTCCAAAAATAATTATTTTTATTAAAAATACTACAAAAAGCAGTAAACAGTAAAAAAAAGCCTAAATCAATATTTGATATGACCACCCTTTGCCTGCATCAAGTCTCTGAAAAACACTATCACGTTTTTTTTTAAATAAGAAAATCAGCTGGTAGATTGCTCCAAGTATCTTGGAGAACATGCCACAGTTCTTCTGCTTTTGTCTCTCCTGTACACTGGGTGTTAATGTCTGTGTGTGTGTGTGTGTGTGTGTGTGTGTGTGTGTGTGTGTGTGTGTGTGTGTGTGTGTGTGTGTGTGTGTGTGTGTGTGTGTGTTGTGTGTGTGTGTGTTTGTGTGTGTAATATTGGTGTGGCATGGGTACAGGCACAACCAGCCCTAAGACACCACACAAGATTATTTGATTCCAAACAACTGGTTAAATTGATAATTACAGAATGTCTTTCTAGTGCTTCCCACTCACTCCCCTCTTCATTCCTCTTTTCCAATCATTATTCCACTCTCCCTGCCCCTTTCCCACTCTCAGTCCACAACACAGACCCATATCAGAATCAGGTTTATCATCACTCACATCATGAAATAAATAAATAAACAAACAAACAAACAAACATACACACACACATACACCTATATATCCAAGACTTTTCCACAGTACTGTATATATAAAATTAAATAAGTAGTGCAAAAAAAAAAGAGAAAACATACTGAGTTAGTTTTCATGGGTTCATTGTCCATTTGGAAATCTGATGGTGGAGGGAAAGAAGCTGTTCATGAAACTGTGTGTGGCTTCAGGTTCCTGTACCTTCTCCTTCATGGCAGAAATGTGAAGAGGGCACGACTTTGGTGATGGGAGTCCTTAATGATGGATGCCACCCTTCTGAGGCATCACCTCAAAAAGTGTCCTGGATGCTGAGGAGACTAGTGCCCATGATGGGGCTGGCTGAGTTTACAACTTACTGCAGCTTTTTCTAATCTTGTGCGGTGGCTCCTCCATCCCAGACAGTGATGCACCCAGTTAGAGTGCTCTCCATGGTACATCTGTAGAAATTTGCAAGTGTGTTTGGTGACATATAGTGTCTCCTCAAACCCCTA
This sequence comes from Mobula birostris, assembly GCF_030028105.1. Taxonomy (NCBI): domain Eukaryota; kingdom Metazoa; phylum Chordata; class Chondrichthyes; order Myliobatiformes; family Myliobatidae; genus Mobula; species Mobula birostris. The sequence goes on along the minus strand of NC_092375.1, from coordinate 64,708,351 downwards.
ATTAAATACAGCCGCTGTTGTGCCTTCTTTGTAATTGCATCAATATGTTGGGCCCAGGATAGAACCTCAAAGATGTTGACACCCAGAAACTTGAAACTGTTTATTCTTTCCACTTCTGATCACTCAAGGCTCGAAAAACAACTGAGTAATTTGGCTTTCGACTCCCTCCATGGTTGCAGCCTTCAATCAGTTAAGCATATCATTTGCTTTCATGAGTTAATTCCGCTGAAGGGATCTCTGCTTAAAAAGTCTGTTTAAATTACATAATGAAGTGCATACAAATTCTTACATAAATATCCATGCAGAGCAGAAGCAACATTAAATCGAAATGCATACAGAAGGGAATGGAGAAAGCCAGAAGGGTAACTGTTTGAAGCAGGCAGGACATTTAATTCTTACTCCTTCTCTTAGCAGAAAAACTAATGCCTGCTGAACCAAATATAAATATGATCATGACTGTTAAAAATTCAAAAACTGAAATCCAAGTTATAAACTTATCCTATCCAACATAGTTGAAATGACACAAAGAGATTAGCATAAACGAATCTTTTTTTCCCAAGATAGCAATGAGTTGCAGCCTCTGTTGAGATCACAGCTCAGATTTAGTTTTTTTTATATGTAAAGTATGTGGTTCAGAGGCATGGTTTTGGGGACAGAGGGGGCAGTTAGGGGTCAGGTTAGGGTTTTGGGACAGGGATGTAGACAGGCTAGAACCTCAGCCTCTGCTCCACATTCGAAGGACAGCATCAAGAGAGTAGTCAGATGTCAGGCCTGCAGACCAGCAAGGTCGATCAGGATCCTGTCATTAGCAAGACCAGAATTTGAGGTTTAGTTTTCGAGTCCCATCACCTGTGAGTCCAGCATTCAAGGCCTGGAGTTTGGGTCCTAGTTCATCATCATCTGTAAGTCCTCGGTTGATACTGACGATCAAAGGCTGAAGCCTGACTGGAGGACTAGACTGAAGCCCCAAGGTCAATTGGAAGTCCAGAAGTTGAGGCAGAATGGTTGCAGTCTGGGTCTGCGAATCTCTGTGCATCCACTGGGGAAATCAGGTTCAGTGGCTGTGAATCCACGAGTCCACTAGAAGCCAAAGAAAACAACCTGTCCTGTGGTTAGAGGACTGTGTATGTGCATGGGTGAGTTGGTGTATTTCTGGAGGGTGGGGGAGGAATGAGGCTTTCCCACCCCCACTGTCGTTGCTTTGTTGTTTGGTACTTTCTGTTTTATTGTTTTCTGTGTTGTTCTGCCAAGAATTGTAGAATGCTATATTAGCACCGGAATGTGTGATGGCACTTGTGGGCTGCCCCCAGCACATCCTTGGGTGTGTTGATTGTTAATGCAAATTACATAATTCACAGTATGTTTCAATGCACATGTGATAAATAATCCAAATCTGAAATCTACATTTTAGCCAGAAATGGTATGGGCACGGGACGGCCAATAAGGGCCTATTTAAAATATTGCTGCTGTGGTATAATCTGGTCATTAAGGCATGATTCAACTTTAACTCATGGAAGCAGAGTAACCCATCACCAACATAGTGGAAAGAAACAAAGTAGGCAACATGTTGTTGAGAGTTCTTAAGTTAGTGTTGCACAAGGAGTAATCATTCAATTTCCTGATATTATTCCACCTGCTTTGAGGAAGAGACCATTTGAATAAATTCCTTTGACGGCCAGGAACTTATGGTTACTGGTCTTTGCATCGAATTTACCCCTTCCCATAAACTTAAGTGTCACAAATATTCCACGTTAAAAATAGCACTTAGAAATCTCCTGTCCTCCATATCATATAGAAAACCAGGCAGAAAATAATGGCATCTCATTAAAAAAGCAATAGGATAAAAATAATGAATTTGATTGTTATGACAGGTAGCTTCATGGTCACCAACACTATGCTAGATTTTTAATTTCAGATTCACCTAAATAGCCAAACAGAAATGACTTACAGTAGATCATATTAAGGTCATAGTAAAAATCAACTATCCAAATCAACATCCAAATCACCAAATATTAATGCTGTAAAATAATGGCGATACCACTATAATCACCATTTATCTTATAAGGGAATTATTAATGGTTGTATAACGCACTGTAAGGTTTTACTGCTAATGTAATGGCCTCTCTGTAATGTTTCACTGCTAATGTAATGGTTTCTCTGTAGCAGCAGTGCTTGGGTTATGACTAGAGATAACGGGGACTTTAGAATGTATGACATCCAATGAGAAGCATGTTGTTCTTTCTTGTGGATCTGAGAGAAGGGATTTTGCAATCTTTTGTCGGCGAGAGATGAAGAGAAAAGGCATAAGTGGAGAGAGTTGGTAGACTGCCGGACGGAGTCGACTTGAAGCAAGGGTTTGTGGGTCAGCGATGCTCGTAAGAGGTCAATGGGGAAACGAATGGATGGAACCATGAGCTCCAACATGCACATTAGACTGTTTCATTAAAATAGGCCATTTTTCTTTTTATTTCTTTACTAATCCTATAGTCAGATTAAAATTTATAAAGTTCAATCGTTTAATTGCATATGGTGTACTGTCTGATATTTTGCAGTACAGATTTGTAACTGGGCAACATATCACGCAGCGTCCACACAAACGAGATTTCTCAGTTTGGCTGAGCCAGAGGCTGTCTTCCCTGGACAAACACATGCTGGTCGAACCTGAGGGTTACAATTGTGGGGGTATCGTTCCGGGATTGATTTTGTTGGATACTGTGTGATTCCCCTGAGCATTGAACCAGTGGGTTGTGTGTTTAAGTCTGTGCTGGTATGAATGCTGCCGGGGTGGAACAGTGGTGTGCTTCCATGGGGTTACCGGTGACTAATGTGCGTGTGTTCAATGGGGTGGATATTCATACCCCAGATGAATTAATCCAATTTTTGAGTACCGTTAAAGCTGTTGACAAAGTTGCAGTTGCAGAGCAGAAATTTGATAAAATGGTGGGCTCAGACCTTGTTTTAGTTCAGACTAGCGCTGACGTAACAGTAGTGGAACTGCCCGCTTCTATCTGTACCCCAGGTGATGCTGAGCCATGACCTGTCCATACTGACAGGGAGGAAGGGAGTGTAGCCGAGTGGGCCAAGTCACAAGTCGAGATTCCCGTAGCTGGGTGTGGAGATTTCAAAGACAAGGTTCTATCGTTTCTGAGGAGTGAGAGAGGATTGGTTGGATTTGGAATATCTAATTAGTCCCTACCCCCCGGTGAAGAGTGAGAGTTCTGAGTTGGCATCAGTCTTTACCTCTCTGGCGAATAAGTGGCCCAGTGCAGAGGCAGAGGGTCCCCACCGGAAGATAAGAATATTCTCTGGAATAACGCCCACCCCGCAGGGGGAAGGGGAGTATGAGACTTGGGCGGAGAAGACCTCTCAGTTGTTAGATGAGTGGCTGTGCTCTGATGAGATAAAGTGACAGAGATTGGTTGAGAGTTTGAGTGGGTAGTCTGCTAACACTGTGAGACCCATCGGGTTGTGGTATCCCGTAGCTACAGATGTCGATTACATGAAAGCATTGGACAATGCCTTTGGCACGACAGGGAATCCAATGGAACTCATGACGGATTTCAGAACATACATCAGGAAAAGGAGGAGTAGGTTTCTGCCTAAATCTTCTGGCTAGACAGGCAGCTAAGTTGCTTGCAGCACAGAGGGGCCATTCAGGTGGCTGCAGTGGAGCAGCTAAGAATGGAAGAGATAGCAAGGGGCGCCCAGTCCCAGGACCTGATCATCTGGGGTCTCCGACTGTCTTGTAAGACGCATCCCCCTCCCTCGTTTGTTGAACTGATCAGAGAAGTAGGAGAGGAGGAGAATGTGCCAGAGGCCTCAGTCAGCAGGGTACAGTCCTTGGTAGTAGTCCCCTGCAGTGAAGTGACCATGGATAGCCTGCCCTGGGCAGCGGTAGAGGATATTGTGGCAGAGTTGAGAACTGAGATGTCTTGGCTGTTATCAGCAGGTGTGAACCCCCCCATATGATGGAGCTGATGGGGGAGGGGGGGTTGGATCCCCTAAGGGGACAAACAATGCGGAGGGCTGTTAGCAGCCGGTGTCATGCGAGGAGAGTGAACCCTCAAGTACCTAAGCAGAGAGAGTCGTTACAAAAACTTAGAGGAGAGACAGTCAGGGAACAGCTTGGTGCCTCTGGGGGAAGATGTTCCCAGCAATATACCAAGGAACCCCCGAAAGCAAAAGACCCTATTCCTGAAGGCTTAGAGGAACCATGCTCCAGTGTGTCACTACAGACAGAGGGTATTTATGCTAAAGCCATACTTGACACCGAGTTGCAGGTCATGTTGTTGTAATGTTCCGTTTTACAACCAGTATCTGAAGCATTTACCACTGACACCATTAAGGGTACTGGAGATCTGGGGTCTCAGTGCTAGTGATTATTCATATGACGGTTATTTGTCAGTGAAGCTGGAGCTCTCGGAGGCTGATGTGAGAGTGTCTGAGGTCCTTGATACATCAGTGCTGGTTTGTCCGGACCCTGTTGAAAGGGGCAGTGTTTCAATTCTGGTGGGGATCAACACCTCACTTGTGAGAAGGCTCATGGGGGCCTGCAAGGAAAAGGCTGGCGAGAGCTTTATGGGAACATTGTCCGTGCACCCGGTGTTTTGAGCTGCTTTTGATGAAGTGTGTGGCTGCATCGGGTCAGATACTGAATTTAGACGAGGGACTGTGTGATTCACCCAGTCAAAGCCAATAGTGGTACGGCCCAGGGAAGTAGCGAGAATAATGGGGACCCCCAAATTTCCCAGAGTGCCTGAGGGCAAAGCCCTCTTAGTGGATGCTCCGGAAGACCACGGGGGAAGTCGGGATTTCCTGCTGGGGTACTGGTGAGGCCCGAACTGCAGAAGCCCTCGGTTGTACAGGCAAGCAGGATAGCAGTGATTGTCAGGAACACTACAAAGAGGCAGGTCACCTTCAAGTGGGGGATGCCCCTGGCGCATCTGTTCCCAGTGATGGTGATGTCTAGTGTCCCTGTGAAACAAGCCGGGGAGAAACTACTGGAAAAAGGGGGAAGTTGACCACTGAATCATTCAACTTTAGGGACTCCCTGGTTCCTGCAGTTTGGAAGAGGGGGTTGGTAGAGAAGATGTTGAAGCTGGAAAGTGTCTTTTCCACTGATGAGTTTGATGTGGGTTGTTCCAAGAGCACTCATCACACTATCTATTTGGGTGACTGAGGACACACCGTTTACAGAGAAGTCATGGAGACCGACTCCTGCAGAGGTGGAAGACGTTTGGCAACATTTGTATAAGTTGAAGGAAGCTGGGATCATCACCGAGTCCCCAAGCCCCTATGCGTCCCCAATAGTAATAGTGGCCCGAAAGAAGAATGGGAAGGTACAGATGTGTGTGGACTATAGGACTCTGAACAGGCGCACTGTTCTTCACCAGTATACGGTCCCGAGGACTGAAGACACGCTGGCCTATCTGAGTGGTGCGAAGTGGTTCAGTGTGCTGGATTTGAGGAGTGGATATTACCGGATCCCCATGAATGAGGCTGACAAAGAGTAGACAGCATTTATATGTCCCCTGGGATTTTTCCAGTTCAAAAGGATGCCCCAGGGCATATTGGGAGCCCCTGCAACCTTCCAGCAGGTCAAGGAGAAGACGGTGGAGGATATGAATTTGCTTGAGGAATTGGTGTACTTGGATGACCTCAGTGTTTGGATCAACACAGGAAGAACATGAAGCGAGGCTACTGAAGGTGCTGGGCCACCTGAAAGCTGAAGGGTTAAAACTTTCCCTGGACAAGTGCCAGTTCTGCAAGACATCTGTCAGCTATACTGGGCACATAGTCTCACAATGTGGAGTAGTTACAGATCAGTCTAAGATAGAGGCAGTGAACACTTGGCCAAGACCCCAGACTGTGAGCACCCTGCGCTCATTCCTCAGGTTCTGTGGTTACAATCAGAAATTTGTGAAGGGCTATGCGAAAGTGAGTCACCCATTGAATCAGCTTCTGTGCGGTGGGAGGGAGAAAAAAAAAGATCGGAGGGTGGAGTATCTTAGCCTGTCGGAGCCCTTTGGACTGAGGTGGGATGCAAACTGTCAAGAGGCCTTTCAGTTGCTGAAGGAGCTGCTGACCCAGGAGCTGGTGCTGGCTTTTGCGGACCCCCGATTGTCATATGTACTGCATATGGATGCCAGCCGACAGGGCGGCCTGTATCAGGATCAGGGCACTGGGTTGAGACCCATTGTGTTTATCAGCCGGAGTCTGTCGCCCTCAGAGAAAAACTATCCCATGCACAAGTTGGAATATTTGGCGTTGAAATGGGCGGTGGTAGATAAGCTGAGTGACTACCTCTATGGGGCCAAGTTTGAGGTAAGGATGGACAACAAACCCCTAACTTATATCCTGACCTCGGCGAAACTGGATGCCCTAGGCCATTGGGGGTTGGTAGCGTTGTCTGCCGATGATTTCAGCCTGAAGTACCAGCCGGGAAGTAAGAACATTGACGCTGAAGCTTTGTCCCGATGGGCACGAGGGACTAAACAGGGACGAGGAATGTGAGAGCGTTCCTGGCCCGGGAGTGAAGGTCATGTGCCAGTTTGCCGTCACTATGAAGGCAGAGAGAAAGGAGGGGCAAGATTAAGCAGTGGATCAATTGGGAGCTTCTGATGGTGCCATTCCACAAGTTTACTGTAACCTGACTGCTCTGAAGTCAAATCAGCTGTCGGAATTCAGTTCTGTGGAAGTGGCAACCGCTCAGCAAGATGATCTGGGAATCGGTGCCATTTGGTCAACGGTTGAAAAGAGAGATGTGGCTCAGGCAGAGAAGACAAAACATTACTGAGAGAATGGCCTCGGTTGGAGTTGCAGAACCAGATCTTATACTGGATCACGTCACCCCTGGACCGACCTCGATGTTGCTAGCTGGTTCTGCCGGAGAAGTAGTATTGGAGGAATGCGTTGAGAAGAACTTTGGGTTGCTCAGAGACCAGTTTTACCGGTCCCGAATGAAGTTGGAAGTTGAAGAATACCAAAAGTCGTGCATTCCATGCATCCGGCAGAAGATGTTGACTACACAGGCAGCTCCCTTGTCCCACTTGCCGAGTGTAGGGCCCCTGGACCTGGTGTGTATGGATTTCCTGTGCATAGAACCCGATGCCAGCAACACTGCAAATATCTTAGTCATCATAGACCACTACACCAGATATGCACACGGTTTTCCTGTCAAGGACCAGAAGACACCCACAGTGGCCAAAGTGTTATGGGAGAAGTATTTCATTTATTATGGCCTTCACAGGTGGATACATAGTGATCAAGGGCAGGATTTCGAGAGCAGACTCATCCATGAGTTACTGGGCATGCTTGGAGTTGAGAAGTCAAGGACCACGCCCTATCATCCGCAGGGTGATCCCCAGTCCAAGAAGTTTAATCAGACCTTGCTAGACATGCTTGGGACACTGGAGATCAGCAAGAAGAGCAGGTGGAATCAACATATTGGACATTTGGTTCACAGTTACAACTGTATCCGAAATTAAGCTGCTGGGTACTTGTCATACTATCTGATGTTTGGCTGCGAGGCAAGGTTGCCCATTGACCTTTGTTTTGGGACTGACAAAGGCAGCTTACCACCAAAGATTTATCTGAAGTATGTGTCTGATATGAGAAGAGAGCTGAAAAGGGCTCATGAATTAGCTGGGGTCACGGCTGCCAAGCGGAATCAAGGAAACAAGAGGAGGTATGATCAAAGGGTGAGGTTCTCCCAACTCCTGCCGGGAGACTGAGTCCTCATAAGGAATTGGGGCTACCTGGAAAGCATAAGCTAGCTGACCGCTGGGCGGCTATGCTCTATATGGTGGAGAATATGATGCCAAAGCTACCAGTTTTCTGGGTGAAACCAGAGGATGGGAATGGGCCTGCCAAGATTCTCCATCAGAACCACCTGCTGCCCCTGGGACAAGTGCAGGCAAACCCAGAGCCTGATCTGGAGCCTACACCTAGTAAGAGCACTCTGCGGAAATGTGGGTTGACTATAGGGTCAACAGCAGGAGAGGTTAAGCCAGTCTCCACCCTTGAGAGGGATACTGATTCAGAGGGTGAGGACCTGGATGTGTGGTATATGCTGCCTTTGCTAACTCCTCATTGATTGACGAAGAGGCTTCTAGCCCTTCTTCTGCTGAGCCAGGTGAAGTGGGTGGGGGGGGGGAGGGGGGAGTACTATCTGTGAACAGCCTGGGTTGCAGCAGGACCCTACAAGGGATGAAGCAGGGCTTGGCCACGGGACAGAGGGGTCCAAGTTGCAGGTGGCGCGCGAGTGATAAGCCGGGGTAGGCCTCAACTGGTAGACCAGAAGTACCCCCAGTAGTATCTGAACCTGAAGAGTTAGGTGAGGAGGAACGGAGGTCTCAAAGAATCAGGAGCCCACCAAATAGGCTGGCCTACATAGCACTGGGGGAACAGAGTGTGACTCCTATCGTTTTGGGGAGCTATGTCACTGCCTTTTTACACCTGGGTTGGACTTTGTGTTTTGCAGGAAGGGTTGGCGAATTATGTGAACGTCATGAGGACATAACTAAATTTGGTGGGGGAAGAGTGTAATACGCTGTAAGGTTTCACTGCAAATATAATGCCCTCTCTGTAATGTTTCACTGCTAATGTAATGGTTTCTCTGTAGCAGCAATGTTTGGGTTATGACGAGAGATAACGGAGACTTTGGAACATGTGCCATCCAATGAGAGGCATGTTGTTCTTTCTTGTGGGTTTGAGAGAAGGGACTTTGCAGTCTTTTGTGGCCAGAGATGAAGACAGAAGATGCGAGTGGACAGAGTTGGTAGACCGCCGGAGTGGACTTGGAGCGAGGATCAACAACACTCCGAGGTTGATGGGGAACGCATGGACGGAACCATGAGCTCCAACGTGCACATTAGACTGTTTCATTAAAATGGGGCTTTTTTTTTATTTCCTTTATTTACCCTATCGTCAGATTAAGATTTATAAAATTCAATCATTTAATTGCATACGATGTACTGTCTGATATTTTGAGGTATGGATTTGTAACCAGGCAACATATCATGCAGCATCCACACAAACAAGATTTCTCAGTTTGCCTGAGCCAGAGGCTGTCTTCCCCTAGACAAACGCATGCTGGCTGAACCTGGGAGTTACAGTTGGATTATACATCACAGTCAAATTTAACAAGGTTTGCAACTGTAAGAACAGTATTACTATTTTGCTCTAATATTTATTTCTTTAAATCCAAAACCTATTTTGCTGTAGCAGGAAGATCAAGGGTTGATAGGAAATGTCTTATCCAAGCCAAGTACTTTTCCAATTTCATGTGCTTTTTATAAAGAAAACACAACTTGTGTCATTTATGAAAATAACAAAAAAATGACATGCTTTACTCAATTAATATGTCCTATTCTTATTTACCCCTCGATCGTGACCCCACTAAGGAGCACCAGGCCATTGTCTCCCACACCATCACCGACTTTATCCGCTCAAGGGATCTCCCATCCACTGCTACCAACCTTATAGTTCCCACACCCCGCACTTCCCGTTTCTACCTCCTACCCAAGATCCACAAACCTGCCTGTCCTGGCAGACCTATTGCCTCAGCTTGCTCCTGCCCCACCGAATTCATTTCTGCATACCTCGACATGGTTTTATACCCCCTTGTTCAATCTCTTCCGACCTATGTTCGTGACACTTCTCACGCTCTTAAACTTTTTGAAGATTTTAAGTTCCCTGGCCCCCACCGCTTTATTTTCACCATGGATGTCCAGTCCCTATATACTTCCATCCCCCATCAGGAAGGTCTCAAAGTTCTACGCTTCTTTTTGGATTCCAGACCTAATCAGTTCCCCTCTACCACCACTCTGCTCTGTCTAGCGGAATTAGTCCTTACTCTTAATAATTTCTCCTTTGGCTCCTCCCACTTCCTCCAAACTAAAGGTGTAGCTATGGGCACCCGTATGGGTCCTAGCTATGCCTGCCTTTTTGTTGGCTTTGTGGAACAATCTATGTTCCGTGCCTATTCTGGTATCTGTCCACCACTTTTCCTTCGCTACATCGACGACTGCATTGGCGCTGCTTCCTGCACGCATGCAGAGCTCGTTGACTTTATTAACTTTGCTTCCAACTTTCAGCCTGCCCTCAAGTTTACCTGGTCCATTTCTGACACCTCCCTCCCCTTTCTAGATCTTTCTGTCTCTGTCTCTGGAGACAGCTTATCCACTGATGTCTACTATAAGCCTACGGGCTCTCACAGCTATCCGGACTATTCCTCTTCTCACCCTGTCTCTTGCAAAAACGCCATCCCCTTCTCGCAATTCCTCCGTCTCCGCCGCATCTGCTCTCAGGATGAGGCTTTTCATTCTAGGACGAGGGAGATGTCTTCCTTTTTTAAAGAAAGGGGCTTCCCTTCCTCCACTATCAATTCTGCTCTTAAACGCATCTCCCCCATTTCACGTGCATCTGCTCTCACTCCATCCTCCCGCCACCCCACTAGGAATAGGATTCCCCTGGTCCTCACCTATCACCCCACCAGCCTTCGGGTCCAACATATTATTCTCCGTAACTTCCGCCACCTCCAACGGGATTCCACCACTAAGCACATCTTTCCCTCCCCCCCCCCTGCATTCCGCAGGGATTGCTCCCTACGCAACTCCCTTGTCCATTCGTCCCCCCCATCCCTCCCCACTGATCTCCCTCCTGGCACTTATCTGTGTAAGCGGAACAAGTGCTACACATGCCCTTACACTTCCTCCCTTACCACCATTCAGGGCCCCAAACAGTCCTCCTAGGTGAGGCAACACTTCACTGTGAGTTGGCTGGGGTGATATACTGCGTCCGGTGCTCCCGATGTGGCCTTTTATTTATTGGCGAGACCCGACGCAGACTGGGAGACCGCTTTGCTGAACATCTACGCTCTGTCTGCCAGAGAAAGCAGGATCTCCCAGTGGCCACACATTTTAATTCCACATCCCATTCCCCTTCTGACATGTCTATCCACGGCCTCCTCTACTGTAAAGATGAAGCCACACTCAGGTTGGAGGAACAACACCTTATATTCTGTCTGGGTAGCCTCCAACCTGGTGGCATGAACATCAACTTCTCTAACTTCCGCTAATGCCCCACCTCCCCCTCGTACCCCATCTGTTACTTATTTTTATACACACATTCTTTCTCTCACTCTCCTTTTTCTCCCTCTGTCCCTCTGAATATACCCCTTGCCCATCCTCTGGGTTTCCCCCGCCCTTGTCTATCTTCCCGGACCTCCTGTCCCATGATCCTCTCGTATCCCTTTTGCCTATCACCTGTCCAGCTCTTGGCTCAATCCCTCCCACTCCTGTCTTCTCCTATCATTTTGGATCTCCCCCTCCCCCTCCAACTTTCAAATCCCTTACTCACTCTTCCTTCAGTTAGTCCTGACGAAGGGTCTCGGCCTGAAACGTCGACTGCACCTCTTCCTAGAGATGCTGCCTGGCCTGCTGCGTTCACCAGCAACTTTTATGTGTGTTGTCCTATTCATTACCTGTGTTATTGTCAATACCTTCAAATTCTTTGTAGTTCCTAACACTGAACTGGTGAAAAGTATAAATCAGTATAAATTATTCTTTTTATTCAAAAAGGATAATTTATAAGCTCTTTTAAGTACATTATAGAATTTGTTAATTGCAATATATTGCATTCCAGTTAATTGGGCTATTGGTTAATCAGGGCAATGCTTATTTGGGACAACACCTGTAGAACAAAAAATAATTAACAGAATAGCCAGGATTCCCTTGCTATTTATTTGGGACATTATGCCACTTAATTGGGACAGGTGACTATTGCCAAACAGTTTCTAACTAGCGCCTGTCAAGTGCACTTATGTGGCTTAGAGTAAACAGTTTAAAAAAAAAAATAGCATTAGTTGTGTGTGTTTGTGTTCAAATAGCCATGACTTTTGTTACTGATAGTTGGCAAGGAATAAGCAGCAAGATAATTGAGAAATGTTTTGCTCACTACATTTTCAAGCTTTCAGTTTTGGAGTTGTGAGAAATGATCAGGAATAAAAATGAAACTATTTCACTACTGTAGCAAGGTAGGAACTATGAAGAATTTGAAGGTATTTTGAATGTTACAATGAAAAAGATGATCTAAGGATGCAATTGTCAAACTTATTGTTTGAAGCCAGTCCATTACCTGCACGAGGTGTTTGTGCTGATTTTGTTCACTTACAGTCAGTGAAAAGAACACGGCAGCATACACTGGATAAATTCTTCCATAACTATTAGGAACTGATACGTAGTTTTATTGTACCATAATAGTGTCTAACTGTTGGCAGTGTTCTAATTTATTCTGTCTTTCACTTAAATACATAATTTGTAATTCAGTTAAACAGCAGTCTGTTGTTTTTTTTTAAACCTTCTCAATTATTTCCATGAAACTTCAGCTAATAGGGTCAGCTGCTTAATTGGACCAAAATGTACTGGTCCTGATGTGTCCCAATTGACCGGGTTACGATAATATGCTCATAAATTCTACACAATATACTGCAAGTTTTAAAGTAACCTAATTAATGCAGTATTATCCTGTATATAAAGTGTACATTTCCAATTTCCAATAACTACTGGAAAGAGGAGGTGCTGGATCTAAAAACATTGGGATAGCTAAATCCCCAGGACCAGTTGGGAAATACTCCAGATGGCTATGGGAAGTGAGGGAAAAGGCTACTACACCTTTGGCAGTGATCATTGCATCCTCACTGGACACAGGAGTAGTAGCAGATAATTGGAGGGTGGCAAATGTTATTCCATTGTTCAAGAAAGGGCACAGGGATAAACTTGGGAATTAGACTTGTGAATTTAACTTCAGATGTGAGCAAATTATTGGAAAGATTTTGAGAGACAGGATTTATGGCAAAGCAAAATCTGATTAGGGAAAGTCAGCCTTATAAAATCCTCGTTAGTCCATACTTGGAATAATGTGTTCAGTTCTTGTCATCACATTATAGGAAGGTTGCAGAGAGACTTCCAGGACACTGCCTGGATTTGGTACCTTAGGAGAATTGACTGAACAAGCTAAAGCTTTTCTCTTTGGAATGAAGGAAGATGAGAGGCGACTTGATAGAAGCGTACAAGATGATAAGAGGCATGGACCGAGTAGATAGTCAGACTCTTCCCAAGGCAAAAACGTGTAATACCAGGCGACATAAGGGAGAAAGTCATTGGAAGTAAGTATAGGAGGGATATCACAAATAATATTTTCTACACCGAGAGTGGTAGGGACGTTTAAGAAACTCTTAGATAAGCACATAGATGAAAAATAAATTGAGAGCTATGTGGGAGGGAAGGGTTAGATTTATCTTCAAGTAGATTAAAAGGTCGCCACAACAACATAGGCCGAAGGGCTTGTACTGTGCTATAGTTCTCCATGTTCTACCACATAACTTTGCTTCACTGGTACTAAAAACTTTAACAGAATTCAGAGTCATTGCTGACTGAAGAATTGTTCTTGCTCTGACTGACAAACAACATAACACAATGGTAATTGTATATATATTCCCATGTAGTTGACACTTTCACAATTTCAACTCAATGTTGTTATGCACAAACATATCTATGAATGTTTGCTAATAAAGCAGGTCTGCTCCACTGTTTCTACATAACAGAGGAATATGATCTACTTTTAATCCCACTTTGTCTTCATTCAATTCAGGACAATGCAGTGGGAAAACAAAGACTGAATCAAATTCAATAACAATTCTTGGAAGATTGGGTTGTTATTTTCGGTGTTTCATCTTTACAATTTTATCTGGCTTAGTTTTGTAACTAAAATACGGAATAAATAATTATATACAAAAAAATATTTGCTTCATTGCAGGTGGAAGGATCAAGTCACAGAGATATGCAAGCCACATTAGCAATTACAATGGAATTCTAATGTAGGGCTTGTCGTATAGAACAGCTTAGTTCAGCTAGTTGGTTGGCAACCATTCCAACCCTCTCAACAATAGAGAATTAGAGGATTAAACAAGTAGAACATCAGACTGACTTTTTTAGCATTCAGAACAGTTAGGACACATACCGCATTCCATCTGTAAAATTTTCATTAGGTTAACTGAGCAAATTTATTTTTGTTTGATTCAGCTTTTTTCCACGACTAAGGAAATGTTAACTCTTGATTGTCTCTCCACAGATACTGCCTGACTGGTGATCATTTCCAGCATGTTCCATTTCACATTTCTAAATTCTGCAGTATTTTGTATTTTCATGATCTTTTTGATTACAGCTTCAGGCCCAGTTTAATTACTCTCAGCAGATAGAGTTACAAAACTTCCTTTTATGAAGGTGAACATTTTCACACTAAAGAACTAATTTCTAAATAATTTCTATACTCCATTCTTCAAAAATTGAAAATTACTTATTTTCAAAATACAGAATACATTTCCTCTATTTCCTCAACACAATATTATTCTAAAGAAATGATGCAGTCTTATGCATAGTGCACTTGATATTGTACAAAGAGAAAGCATTTTCCCTTTAATAGGAAAATGCTAGTAACATTGCAGAAACACCACTATTGAAGGCACTTTCAAGTCACAATCACAAAATGCTGGAGGAACCCAAAGGATCAGGCAGCGTCTATGGAAATGAATAAACAGTCAACGTTTCATGCCGAGACAAAGCCTGGTCTGCTGAGTTCCTCCAGCATTTTGTCTGTGTTGCTCTGGATTTCCAGATTCTGCAGAAACTCTTGTTTACAGTCACAATTAGTCATATTTTGCAAATGTAATGTTATTACTTTAAGGTAACTTGGTCACAGATCTATATACTGCAGATATATCATCAGCACAGGAACTGGGAATGGTTCAAATGGAAGGCCTGCATCCATCTTTTCAGAGCAACAACGAACAGAGAGTTATCATAATTGTAAGACAAGACAAAGGAGCAGAAGTTGGCCATTTGGCCCATTGAGTCTGCTCCACCATTTTATCATGAGCTGATCCATTCTCCCATTTAGTCCCACTCCCCCGCCTTCTCACCTTAACCTTTGATGCCCTAGCTACTCAGATACCTATCAATCTCTGCCTTAAATACACCCAATGACTTGGCCTCCACTGCTGCCCGTGGCAACAAATTCCATAGATTCACCACCCTCTGACTAAAAAAATTGCTTCGCATTTCTGTTCTGAATGGGCGCCCTTCAATCCTTGAGTCATGCCCTCTCGTACTAGACTCCCCCATCACGGGAAACAACTTTGCCACATCCATGCCTTTCAACATTCGAAATGTTTCTATGAGGTCTCCCCTCATTCTTCTAAACCCCAAGGAATACAGTCCAAGAGCGGACAAACATTCCTCATATGTTAACCCTCTCATTCCCGGAATCATTCTAGTGAATCTTCTCTGGACCCTCTCCAACGTCAACACATCCTTTCTTAAATAAGGAGACCAAAACTGCCCACAGTACTCCAAGTGAGGCCTCACCAGCACCTTATAGAGCCTCAACATCACATCCCTGCTCCTATACTCTATTCTTCTAGAGATGAATGCCAACATTGCATTCGCCTTCTTCACTACCAACTCAACCTGGGGGTTAACCTTAAGGGTATCCTGTACGAGGACTCCCAAGTCCCGTTGCATCTCAGAACTTTGAATTCTTTCCCTATTTAAATAATAGTCTGCCCGTTTATTTCTCCTGCCAAAGTGCATAACCATACACTTTCCAACAATGTATTTCATATGCTGTCCAAGTTGCATGCCATGCCATCTTGGACAATGTCTCCCATCCACTACATAATATATTGGTCAGGCACAGGAGTACATTCAGCCAGAGACTCATTCCACCCAGATGCAACACAGAGCGTCACAGGAAGTCATTCCTGCCTGTGGCCATCAAACTTTACAACTCCTCCCTTGGAGGGTCAGACACCCTGAGCTAATAGGCTGGCCCTGGCATAATTTACATATTACTATTTAACTATTTATGGTTTTATTACTATTTATTATTTATGGTGCAACTGTAACAAAAACCAATTTCCCCCAGGATCAATAAAGTATGACTATGACCATGACTATTTGCCACTTCTTTGCCCATTCTTCCAATCTATCCAAGTCTCTCTGCAGACTCTCCATTTCCTCAGCACTACTGGCCCCTCCACCTATCTTCGTATCGTCAGCAAACTTAGCCACAAAGCCATCTAGTCCATAATTGAAATCGTTGATGTACTATGTAAAAAGAAGCGGCCCCAACATGGACCCCTGTGGAACACCACTGGTAACCGGCAGCCAACCAGAATAGGATCCCTTTATTCCCACTGTTTCCTGCCAATCAGCCAACACTCTATCCACGTATGTAACTTTCCCATAATTCCATGGGCTCTTATCTTATTAAGTAGCCTCATGTGTGGCACCTTGTCAAAGGCCTTCTGAAAATCCAAATATACAACATCCACGACATCTCCCTTGTCTAGCCTACTGGTAATTTCCTCAAAAAATTGTAATAGGTTTGTCAGGCAGGATTTTCCTTTAAGGAATCCCTGCTGAGTTCTGCCTACCTTGTCATATACCTCCAGGTACTCTGTAACCTCATCCTTGACAATCGACTCCAAAAACTTCCCAACCACCGATGTCAAGCTAACAGGTCTATAATTTCCTTTTTGCTTCCTTGCTCCCTTCTTAAATAGCAGAGTGACATTTGCAATCTTCCAGTCCTCCAGCACCATGCCAGAATCTATCGACTTTTGAAAGATCATCTCTAATGCCTCCGCAATCTCCACAGCTACTTCCTTCAGAACATGCGGGTGCATTCCATCTGGTCCAGGAGATTTATCTACCTTTAGCCTATTCAGCTTCCTGAGTACCTTCTCTGTCGTAATTGTGACTGCGCACACTTCTCTTTCCTGCCACCCTTGAGTGGCCGGTATACTGCTGATGTCTTCCTCAGTGAAGACTGATGCAAAATACTCGTTCAGTTCCTCCGCCATCTCCTTATCTCCCATTACAATTTCTCCAGCATAATTTTCTATTGGTCCTATATCTACTCTCACCAGTCTTTTACTCTTTATATACTTGAAAAAGCTTTTAGTATCCTCTTTGATATTATTTGCTATTACTAAAGTGAAGGTGTTTGGGAAGCTGAAAGGTCTGAAGGCAGATAAGTCACCTGGACCAGATGGACTACATCCAGGGCTCTGAAAGAGTTGGCTGAAGAGATTCTCTTTCAAGAATCGATAGATTCTGCCATGGTTTCAGAGGACTGGAAAATTGCAAATGTCACTCCAGTCTTAAAGAAAATTATAGGTCAGTTAGCCTGACCTCAGTAGTTGGGAAGATGTTGGAGTCAATTGTTAAGGATAAGGTCTCAAGGTACTTGGAGGCACAAGACAAAACAGTCCAAAGTCAGCATGGTTTCCTTAAGGGAAAGTCTGTTGGAATTCTTTGAGGAAATAACACACATGATAAATAAGGGACCGAAATAAATAAATAAATTGGTGGATGTTCTATACCTGGATTTTCAGAATGCCTTTGACAAGGTACCACACATGAAGCTGCATAATAAGGTAAGAACCAATGGTACTGCAAGAAAGATACTAACATGGAGAGAGAATTGGCTGACTGGCAGGAGGTAAACAGTGTGAATAAAGTGAGCCTCTTCTGCTTAAGAACTGGTAACTAATGGTGTCTGCAGGGGTTGGTGCTGGGACCGCTTCTTTTCATGTTATATGTCAATTATTTGGATGACAATTAATGGCTTTGTGGCCGAGTTTACAGACAATACCAAGATAGGTGGAGGGACAGGTAGTGTTGAGAAAGCAGGGAGGCTGCAGAAAGACTTAGACCGATTAAGAGTCTGGACAAAGAAGTGACAGTTGGAATATTGTCAGGAAGCGTATGATCATGCACTTTAGTAGATGGAATAAAAGCATAGACTATTTTCTAAATGGGGAGAAAATCCTAAATTCCAAGGTGCAAGCGGACTTGGGGGTCCTCATGGTGGATTCCCTAAAAGTTCATTCGCAGGTTAAATCAGTGACGATGTGGGCATCAATGAAGGTAAATGAAATGTTAGCATTCATTTCAAGAGATTTAGAATATAAAAGCAAGGATTTAATGCTGAGGCTTTATAAGGCACTGATGAGGCCTCACTTGGGAATATTGTGAGCAGTTTTGGGCCCCTTATCTAAGAAAGGATGTTCTGACATTGGAGGGGGTGGTTCAAAGAATGATGCTGGGAACAAAAAGGTTATTGTATTTGACAGCTGTGGGCCAATACATGCTGGAATTTTGAAGAATGAGGGGTGTATCTCGTTGAGCCCTATCGAATGTTAAAAGGCCTAGATAGAGTGGATGAGTAGAGGATGTTTCCTATAGTGGGGAAATCCAGGACCAGGGAGCACAACCTCAGAATAGAGGGACATTCATTTAAGATTAGAAATGAGATTTTTTTTTGCCAGAGTATGCTGAATCTGTGGAATTCACTGCCCCATATCGCTGTGAAGCCAGGTTATTGGCTGTATTTAAAGTGGAAGTTGATAGGTTCTTGATTGGTGAAGGTATAAAAGGTTACAGGGAGAAGGCAGGAGGATAGGGTTGAGAGGGAAGATGGATCAGGCATGTTGAAATGGCAGAGCAGACTCAATGGGCTGAATGGCCTAATATTGCTCCTACTTCTTATAAGGTCACGATGAGGGATCTCGGCCCAAAACATTGAGTGTTCCTTCCACTCCATAGGTGCTTCCTGACTTGTTGAATTCCTCCACAACTTTGTGTGCTGTTCATGAGTTTCAGTAACTGCAGAATCTTTTGCATGTACATACAATGGGCTGCCCGAAATCTGCACTGTGCTCCTTGGGCCAATTAACTATTTTGCATACATTTCCCCTCCCCCCCCCATTGTATTTGTTACTTATAACAACATTTTTTTGTTTTACATCTTCAGAGACTTACATTATTTTGTATTTGACTTTTCCCTTCACCTTGTACATCCTTCTTTGAATATCTACTTTAAAATTATTATTTATCCTGCAACTTAACACTTTCTCATGATCAACAAAAAAATTCACACTAATAACTTCTTTTTCTATAGGAGCAATTCTGCTGAAATCAAATTGGTGAAACACTTGTCACTGACACACCTGTGTCTTCTCCATTTCCCACACATCTGCCTTCATCCCATCCACTCACCATTAAAGAAAAGGGATAGAGCGTCCCTTCTCCTTACCTACCACCCCACCAGCCTCCATATCCAGCACATCATTCTCTGCAACTTCCATAATCTCCAATAAGATCCTACCTCTAGGCACATCTTCACCTCCTCCCCCAACCCCACTTTCCATAGGGACCACACTTTTAGGGACTCCCTTGTCTATTCGTCCCTCCTTACTGATCTCCCTCCTGGCACTTATCCCTACAAATATGACAAGTGCTACAACTGCCCCTACACCTCTTCCCTCACTACCATTCAGGGCCCCAAAATGTCCTTCCAGGTGTGATGAATTTCACCTGCTAGTCTGTTGGGATTATCTATTCTTTCCAGTGTTCCCAGTAAAGCCTCCTCCACATCAGTAAGACCTGAAGCAAACTGGGATCCACTTTATCGATCACCTTCACTCTGTCCTCAGCAAAAGCCAGGATTTCCCAGTGACCACCCATTTCAATCTGACTTCCCTTTTCCTGGCCCTGTCTGTCAATGGTTACCTCTACTGCCACAATGAGGCCAAACTCATGCTGGAGGGGCAACACCCCTCATATCCTGACTGGGTAGCATTCAACCTGACAGCATGAACTTTGATTTCTCTAACTTCCTGCCAGATAATACTCCTCTGGCACCGTTTATGATGTTGAAGACACATGCTACTTGTCATGGATGAAGAAACTGGCTGAAAAGAATTTGGATCAACAGAAGACTACAGAGTCAAGTGCATTGAACACTGCCAAGTGTACAAAAGACTACACAATCCCTTGGCAGGATATACATTAAATTTTTATTATTCACTTTGATTTTGCCCAGGGCAAAACAAAACAGGAATGTATAAACATGTGAAAGTCTGCAGGTGCTGGAAATCCAAAGCAGCACACAAAATACTGGAGGAACTCAGCAGGCCAGGCAGCATCTATGGAAATGAATAAACAGTTGACATGTCAGACCCAGACCCTTCTTCAGGACTGAAAAGGGGGAAAAAGCCAGAATAAAAAGTTTGGGGGTGGGAAGGAGGCTAGCTGGAAGGTGACAGTGAAGCCAGGTGGGTGGGAAAGGTCAAGGGCCGGAGAAGAAGGAATCTGATGACAGAATAGTGGACCATAGGAGAAAGGGAAGGAGGAGGGGGATGTAATAGGCAGGTGAGAAGAGGTAAAAGCTCAGAGTAGGGCATAGGGAGAGGGGGGAGATGTTGGAAGCCACCCAGATGGAAGATAAGGTGTTGCTCCTCCACCCCAAGGGTGGCCTCGTCTTGGCACAAGAAGTGGCCATGGATCAACACATCAGAATGGGAGTAGGAATTAAACTGTTTGGCTACCAGGAAATCTTGCTTGTGGCAGATGGTGCAGAGGTGTTCGATGAAGCAGTCCCTCAGTTTACAAAAGGTCTCACCTCGGGTGGACCGTACACAATAGACAACCCCAGCAGATTCGCAGGTGAAATGTTGCCTCACCTGGAAGGATTGCCTGGAGCCCTGAATGTAGGTGATGGGGGAGGTGTATGGGCAGGCGTAATACTCAGGCTGCTTGCAGGGATAAAGCCAGGAGGGAGAGGTAAAAATATCTTTAGTGGTAGGGTCCCTTTGGAGATGGCGGAAGTTATGGAGGATAATATGTTGGATGCGGAGGCTCACAAACATGAGAAAATCTGCAGATGCTGGAAATCCAAAGCAACACACACAAAATGCTGGAGGAATCCAATAAGCCAGGCAGCATCTATGGAACAGAGTGAAAAGTCAATGTTTTGGGTCGAGACCCTTCATTAGTCCTGATGAAGGGTCTCAGCCACAAATATCAACTGTTTCCTCTTTTCCATTGGATATAGAGGCTGATGGTGTGGTAAGTAAGGACAAGAGGAACTCTGTCACTATTAAAGAGGCAAGAAGATGGGGTGAGCACAGATGTTTGGGAAATGGAGGAGATGTAAGTGAGGCCAGCATCAATAATGGTGGGAGGGAAACCCCATTCTTTATAGGAGGTAAACATTTCTGATATTCTGGAATTGAAAGCTGGAAACAGATGCAGCAGAAGCAAAGAAACTGAGAAAAGGGAGCATTTCTACAGGAGATGGGGTGGGAAAAGGTACAGTTGAGATAACCATGGGAATCAGGTTACTGAGCCAATAGAAATTTATATTTTTCTTTAAATGTGCATTCAACTATTCTTATGGCACCATGTTTACTTAACATTATTGTTAGGGCAACATATCTCCTGAAATGTTATCAGAAATGAGAAAGAAAGTGACTAAGTTGGGTAATCCTGCAGAAAGCAGTGGGAACTTCTGAAGTGACAGTTTCCCACTACCATTTGCAGAATTAACCACCAGAACACTAAAATTAAGGACCAGTAAGCATAGAAAGTGAGAAAAATAAACCAGAAAATGAGTAAATACAATCTCATGAACTGGTCCTCCTGCTTCTTCTGATCCTTGTCCTCCTAAGGGTATTAAAACTTTTCTGCCACTTCTTCACTAGTGTGTCTATTTACCAAGATCTCTCCAATCTTTTCAGGAATAGCTTGTGCAGCCTCTCTGGCATAAGTGACAGAAACAGGCCTGGCTTACTTCTCCTGACTAGAACTGTGCTTGTGCCCATCCTCTGGTTTATAAAATCTTCAATGAAAAGCACAGCCATGCCATGTAGAATCTCAATCTGTAGAACCTCAGAAGTGATTAGCTCTTTTGTTCTGCTCTATAGATAAGCTGCAAAGGCTTGATTATGCCTTCAAGTATCTTCATTCATTTAAAGAGACTGATGCTTCTAACTAGTCTTGGGATTACTGCAGAGCAACGCAAGCCTAAAGAACCAACGTCTATCATTCTCTCTTTCCCTACTCCGCATCCAAATCCTTGAAAGACCTTCAAGATGTGCAGACAATATAATTCATTTTATAGCAAGTACATATCCTTTACAATTTAAAATAAGAAAAATTTATTCCCCAATCTGTAGATTAAAAGATAACACAAAGACATGATTTAGAGTAATATCAACTGTTATGCTTTGCTTATAGTGGTCACACCTGATTTGAAAATAATCAGTGGACTACTGCATGTAAATAGGGCAGAAACTGAAAACTTCTCCATTTGTCTTTTCATGATTTCTGCCCTCAGATTTCCATGAAGTCTATTGAACTGCAAGGTTACCAATTTCAACATAAAAAATATTTGCTGAAGACATTTCAGAATGAGTGTTTAATATCAAAACAGCATTTGTAATCAATTTAAATTCATATTTAAAGATTTAAAGAACTCAAATGGTTTTATTAAACTTTCATCAATTAATAGTTTGTAACCATGGAGAATAATATTTCTACATGTGAACTGTCAAATGAACCCAACTTTGATACTTATTATTTAATAATCTATAATTGTATATCATCTTACCTCAGTGCCAAATGATTCTGCATCACATCAGCCCTGTCATAAATTCAGATACTACACCTGCAAGCAAACATCAAAGAGTTGGTACCTTTCAATGTGGTGGGGGATTAGTTAATCTATCCAAAGGAAGGAATGTTTCAGTAATGCCTCAACCCATCTACCATTCTGAAACTCGGATATTGTTTAGAACCTTCAGATTCTCGATAGCCTTCCGTCTTCCAACATTCATAAATCTGAAATAAGACTGCAAAGCCTCTAGAAATTTACAGTTATGGTCTAGAAGCATGCTATAAGCACACAAGGACAAAATGTGGCATAACAAAAATAATATGTTTATTTTCAATTTTCTTTAGTATAAATTTTAAACCTATTGCAAATAGTGAGTAAAGTCTATTTGACTGAAAGCATCATCTGTCCAGATACCATAGA
The DNA here is from genome assembly GCF_030028105.1 of Mobula birostris. Classification (NCBI taxonomy): domain Eukaryota; kingdom Metazoa; phylum Chordata; class Chondrichthyes; order Myliobatiformes; family Myliobatidae; genus Mobula; species Mobula birostris. The sequence continues at coordinate 64,685,407 of NC_092375.1, read as the reverse complement.
ATCCATTCAATTTTTATTTGAAATGAGAAGGTGGAACCTTATGGGAATGGGCAGACTCCATATAGCATTAAAACATCTGAGCAGATGTTTCAATATACCTTGATAAACATACTTTTCTCATTTCTGGCATTGCAGTGGTGAATATTTTGGAACTACCTTCAATGCTTCAATACCCTTGTTAAAATACAGAGAACAAAATAACACATTATCCCACTATGGTTCAATCAAGGTCCTAAACATGTTTGTGATTTTTCTACTTATTAATTTCATAGGGAAGGAGTGAAAGCTGTGAGTCCTGAAGTGATAAGAAAATATATACCTGTTGGAATGAAAAAATTAACATAAAGTATAATATTTTGTACTTCTTAAAAGTGACTTCAGCAACTTGCTGTCATATTTTTCACTCGGACCTCTGCCATCCATTCACTTGAGTAAAACAAGGTGCAAGAGTATGCTATAGGGAGATATTGAGCTGAGAATGTCAGGGTTTTAACACTTGGGAAAAAAACATATCAAAAGTCAAATGTGCATGGAGTTCCCCAGTGCATAGTTTCCAAATGAATACCGTGCTCTTAAAAATATGTAGAACCACATATTTTGATCCTGCCAGAAATTTTCCACTATTTCAAACAACATTGATTTATGAAACATCAAACTTGTAACTGTTATAATTTTGAAATAATATAATTCTATTTTCAGTATATGGTGTAAATTAATATATTAACACATTCATTCTGTAACATCTTAATAAATGAGTTATGCAGTAAATGAGCTCAGATCTTCAAAACAAAGGTTTTAATTTTTAACTACCAGAAAAGATCTAGTGTTTTCTTGTTGTATACGACAAATAAACCGCTTCTCAGGCTGGGTACAGGTATCGATTATAACCAATGTTTCGATGACAAACTCTGCCATCTTCTTCAGGGATGATGTCTAGACACATCTAGTCCAGTGGTATTTATACTCCCATAGTCCGTCCCTCCTGATTGGTTGAGGATGAACCAATCAGGTTTCCACTCTCCCATCTTGTTTACGTGTGACATTTAAGTGGTTAGGACATTAGACTAGCGATCTGAAGGTCGTGGGTTCAAGCCTCGGCCGGGGCAGCATGTGTGTCCTTGAGCAAGGCACTTAACCACACAATGCGCCAGTCTACCCAGCTGAGAATGGGTACTGGCAAAAAATGCTGGGGCTTAACCTCGCGATAGACTGACGTCCTATCCGGGGTGGGGGAGTCTCGTACGCCCAGTTGCTTCACGCCACAGAAACCGGCATGAGCACTGGCCTGCTGGGCCACAACCCTCGTGACAGACTTCTAAAAAAAATGTTGTTTGCAATCAAATTCTAGTTCTTACTTAGAGTGAGACCTTTGCCTTCATTAAAATTCTGTTTATTTCATTGGCTTCCTTTACCAGGCGGTACCAAAAGCCCATTGGTGCGCACAGTAGTTTTGTGCCATTGAAGTCAATCCTACGATCATTGCAAATGCAGTATTCTGCTATTGCAGATTTCTCTGGGTAACCATGGATGGCTTTCAGACCGGACCGGCTGACCGGAAGTGCACTGCGAGCGGTAAGCGTAAAGGAGTTGGGTGCTTACTGTTCTGACTAACAACAGATGGTGCAATCCAGGTCATATTATGATCCAGGAACGTGTTTGTAGACCAGATATTGAACTTTTTACTGTTGGACTTCGGCCACATTCCACCGAGATACAACACTGGGTGGCACGGGAGGTCGTTCCTGCCTGTGGCCATCGAACTTGCAGCTCCTCCAGTGGAGGGTCAGACACCCTGAGCCAATTCACTGGTCCTGGACTTATTTCCCATCTGGCATAGTTCACTTTTTGTTGTTTGATTGTTGTGGTTTTTGTATTGCTATATTGACGATCTATTCTTGGTTGGTGCGGCTGTAACGAAACCCAGTTTCCCTCGGGATCAATAAAGTACATCTATCTATCTAACCCAGATGGATACACCTCCTGTGCTCCTAGATGAGAGTTTCCACCATGCGTCACATCTGGTCGACATACACTGCTCTACATTCACAGAGAATCTTGTAATTGCCAGCCGACCTGAGTCCAGGGTCATCTATAACATGCATGATCTCTGATTTGAGCTTCATAATGGGTTTGTGGATGGTACTAATCCAGTATTTCTGCAGGATCCTGGCGATCCTTCCCAAAACCATGGAAATATAGGGAAGACAGGTGGTAGCGATGGGTTCCTCCTCATTGTTAGGTTCCCTATTTTATTCATTGGCCCTTTTAAGGGCCCGATTGATTTCCTTCACCTTGTAGCCATTCTGTAAGAACGTGAGCGTAATCATTTTATTTCCTCAGGGGGACTCTCCGGCTCCAAAATAGTTTTTGCACAGTTAATCAAGTCGAAAGAACTGAAATTTGAATGTAAACAAGGTGGGAGAGCAGAACCCGATTGAGTAAGAACTAACCAATCAGAAGGGACGGACTATGGGGGTATGAATACTACCAGACTAGACATGCCAGGCATCATCCCTGATGAAAATGGCAGAGTTGTCATCAAAACGTCAGTTATAATTGAAACCTGTACCTGGATGGAAGCCAGAGAAGGGTTTATTCGTTTAACGACCAAGTTAAATTTTTAGCAGATGAAACATTCTACACAATCAACTTGTCCATCTTCTGAAAAGAAAAATTTAGAGATACAGCACATTAATAGGCCCAACCAGCCAAATAAGTCAGCACCACTCAATTACACCCATGTGCCAAAGTAACCTAACCCATATATCTTTGGAACGTGGGAGCACCCACAAAGCACCCAGAGGAAACCCATGGAGAACATACAAATTCCTTACAGACAACAAGTGAATTGAATCAGGTCCCTGGCACTGTAATAACATGATGCTAACCACTACACCACCATGCCCCCCTGCTCCCCTACCCCCCCCCCAAGAATTCAGAATCATACATTTATGAATATACCAGATATCTCAAAAAGCTGGGAATCACTACTAGGCCAGTGTACTATATGCAATTAGGATATTATTATTATTTTCATGGGCTTTTACAAAACAGCATGAAACTTACAGACAAGCTGACAAAAATGAATCCAGCAACTTCTCTGAGTGTGGCCTCTGCTACAGTAAGCCACAGTATAATAGAACTACTGTTAGCACATACCTTGTTTGGATTAGCTACAGACACCCTTTCAATTTTGTCAACAGCAGAGAACTATTTAACTATTAAACAGAATTAAATGTTTAACTGCGTCACTTTTCTATCACTTTTATTTTAATATGGGTAGAAGACGTGGGCTAATTCACTCTTTACGTGAAGTTTCCTATGAAGGCAAGAATTAAATACATCAGAATCCTTAAGGCATCTAGTGTGGCTTACTGAGGTAGGGGCCAATCCCTCCATTTTCCTCCACTTCTGGAAAATGGAAATTTGCACAACAGCCAATTTTTTCCACCAAGGAAACTAAATACTGTACCTTCTATTGAAAGTGCAGTCAAATTTAGACACAGAGTCAGAAGTTGGAACCAAACAATTTGAACTTAGTCCTGAAGAAGGGTCTCAGCCCAAAACATTGACTGTTTCTTCATTTCCATAGTTGCTGCCTGACCCGCTAAGATCCTCCAGCATTTTGTGTCTGTTGCTTTGGATTTCCAGCATCCGCAGAATTTCTCGCAATTCTAACTTTGAATCTGTACAGCATTACTAATGTCAAAAAATGTACTGAAGTGCTCAAAGTAACTGTATCATTTGAAACCTAACCAGATTAGAAAGCTGAATATAGATCTAGAGATGGGTTTAAATGAAGTCTGACAAAAGAGCTGAAGTAATATGGATTTAGAATCTAAATGGTTGCAGTGAAGGAGTTTTCAGAGATTTTAGGATTGGATGCTTGCAGAGATGAGAGTGAATTGCAAATTATATCTGATGTTTGGCCAAGAATCAAATGGGGAGTACAGGGCAAGAACATTCTGATAATTAAATGAAATAGAAAGGAAATGGAACTGGTATTCAGAGAAAGGAAGTCAAAGTGCTACTGCTTTTATCACACTGCTGAAATATAATATACTTGTAACTATAAATATTAACCACCAAAAGGTCCACAACCTTGTTGCTGGGTTTGGAGGCTTGTGTGCCTCAATGTCCCAGACATGTTCCAGCCACATTGGCTGGAGTCAAGGCTTTATTCTTTCATAGGGTCATCCGTGCCAAACAGGTCAAAGGGTAGATGCCAGACTAAGAGTGGCCGACCAGTGCTCCAGGTTTGGGGGTTCATCTCAGTGCTATCAACCTTGACTGGTATAACAAAATTGTTACAGAAACAGCATGTGACTGTATTCCTGAGCCCCCACCCCGGACTTAGGTGACTGGCAGCAGTGAAAGCAGAGAGAAAGCTACTGACATGATGAAGGAAGTCCTAAACACCATCGGAGATGGAGGACCTTCATTGCTGCCCTAAACGCCAGTGGCGTAATGGGAAGTATAGATACTAAACTTTGTAAAAGGGAATTGGTATCTCATTGCATGAAAGCAAAGCCTGAATTCATTTAGTATCATCACTGCTTATAAATTTAAATATGAAAACAAAATCTAGAAAAAGTAAAACATTTTCAGTATTTCTCATTCTGCCCTGTAGGGCATCTTCAAGAAATCAGCACAATTTGAAGAATTCCTTTGTTCACTGAAACTACTTGCTTATCGGGAAAATGCATGCACGGTCAAGAAAGCTCACCAACAACTCTACTTTCTGAGGAGGCTGAACAGAGCTGGACTTTGTACATCCACCATTAGTAGAGAGCATCCTAACAATCTGCATAACTGCTTGGTACAGAAAGTACACTGCAATGGACAGGAAGGCTCTGCAATGGGTAGTCAAAACTGCTCAATGCATCACTGGCACCAGCATAGCTGCCAGTAAGGATGAAAAATAGGTAGTAACATCATGAAGGAGAGCACCTACACTCCATCCACTGGAAAAAGCAGGATCTCCCAATGGCCAACAATTTAATTCCACTTCCCATTCCAATACTGTATGTCTATCCATGGCCACCTCCTCCGTCATGATGAGGCCACACTTAGGTTGGAAGAACAACACCTTATATTCCTTTTGGATAGCCTCCAACCTGATGCCATGAACATCGATTTCTCAAACTTTCAGTAATTCCACCCCCCCTCACCATTCCCTATCCCCTTATCTCCATGCCCACCTATTGCCTCTTTCTGGTGCTCCTCCCCCCTTTTTTCTCTTCCCTGGCCTTCTGTCTCTTTCACCAATCAACTTCCCCAGCTCTTTACTTCATCCTTCCCCCTCCAGGTTTCATCTATCACCTTGTGTATCTCTCTTTCCCCTTTCCCACCTTTTAAATCTACTAGCTTTTATCTCCCATCCTGCTGAAGGGTTACGGCCCAAACCCTTCCTAGATGCTGCCTGGCCTGCTGAGTTCCTCCAGCATTTGTGTGTGTTGCTTGGATTTCCAGCATCTGCAGATTTTATCTTGTTTGTGAAATTTAAGCTATATATGCCCATTGTAAAGCATGCACAAGAGTGCGGCTGATAATGGTGGTAATTGGTTGATGACCTGCATTGGCTGTGGTAGGCAAATGGCCAGCAATGGTAGTGATGGCTAAAGAAAAAACAGATCAAAATAAAATTGGAAATGTTTGCTTATCTGCAATCAAATCATAAAGGAAACCATCTGTACCAATTCAGTGCAGTAGCTCCATTCTCTGGTTCGAAGTTTTTGGTGGGTTTATGAAAATAATGGACTGCAATGTTTTTATTTTATCATTAATATAAATATTTACAATATACTTATATATAACATTAGAAACTAGTAGAAGTGAAATCAACTCGGACTTTACTTTCCAAAATCTCAGTACTATGTAATATGCCAAAGGAAGAACCAGTGTGGAATTATCTCCTGCAATGGATATTAATACAAGTTTGTAGAAATTTTTACAAACATACAAGATTGATTTCATCATGGCCTTGAAATAGCCTGTTCAAGAAATGATTTTATAGCAGAGAAACAAACAAGTATTTAGTTAAAATGCATATAATTTTTTGAGATTATCTGTTGCTATTTTAAGTCAGTTTTAACATTGCCATAAGCCATTCTTATTGTTTAATAAGCTTTCACCAGTAAAACTACACAGCAAAAGAATTCAACCGCCACTATTCCCCTTGAGACTATCACCCCACTATTCCCCTTGAGACTATCACTAAACTTTATTTCACTTTTATACCATTATTACTCAAATCACAGGCACAGATATTACTTAAGTAAGGCAACTGTTTAATTCTACCTTGAGCAAGTTCATTATAAACTAATTGAATTAATTCTCTACTTGCGGCGATTCTGCATTCAGAAGCCAAGAAATTGTACCTTAAATACTTTGGAAATGCTGCACACACTCTGCATAAAATGCATAAGCTTACTTGCCATTGTGTAACCCATGTATACTCCTCTTGGGTCTGAAAATAATCTTTTCCCTCGCCCCACCTCTCCATCTAAAAAAGGCTGAATATCAAACTGCCAAAAGTTGAAAATGCTTTTCACTGCAATGCTAAGAAACTTAATTATCACAAGTCCAACAAATAAATTTCCAGATGTACTTCAGCAATGAGTACAGTCACAGCCATGGCATATAATAAAGATTCAATAAATGACTAGAAACACCGATAAACTATAACCATTTTGTGTACTCTTCAGCAATGAAAAAGTAAAACACAGACATTCTAAAAGTTGCTGGTGAACGCAGCAGGCCAGGCAGCATCTCTAGGAAGAGGTGCAGTCGACGTTTCAGGCCGAGATCCTTCGTCAGGACTAACTGAAGGAAGAGTGAGTAAGGGATTTGAAAGTGGGAGGGGGAGGGGGAGATCCAAAATGATAGGAGAAGACAGGAGGGGGAGGGATGGAGCCAAGAGCTGGACAGGTGATAGGCAAAAGGGATACGAAAGGATCATGGGACAGGAGGTCCGGGAAGAAAGACAAGGGGAGGGGACCCAGAGGATGGGCAAGGGGTATATTCAGAGGGGCAGAGGAAGAAAAAGGAGAGTGAGAGAAAGAACGTGTATATAAAAATAAGTAACAGATGGGGTACGAGAGGGAGGTGGGGCATTAGCGGAAGTTAGAGAAGTCAATGTTACAGCTGGACAGGTGACAGGCAAGAGGGATACGAGAGGATCATGAGAGCTCTTGGCTCCATCCCTCCCCCTCCTGTCTTCTCCTATCATTTTGGATCTCCCCCTCCCCCTCCAACTTTCAAACCCCTTACTCACTCTTCCTTCAGTTAGTCCTGACGAAGGGTCTCGGCCTGAGACGTCGACTGTACCTCTTCCTAGAGATGCTGCCTGGCCTGCTGCGTTCACCAGCAACTTTTATGTGTGTTGCTTGAATTTCCAGCATCTGCAGAATTCCTGTTGTTTACACAGACATTCTAGTTTACAATATACTTTAACCAATTCACAATACCAACAACTGCAACTAGCTTTTGTGCCAACTTTGCACCTCTAAAGAAAAAAAACATATTTCATACCCAAGTTATGAGGGCAGTAATATCACATTCCCAAACTCTACAGTAAATTTACCATAAGAAATTATTCACTTATAAACACATTCAGAATAATAAACTTTGAACAATACATGCATAATTAAGAGTATAGGTAAATTACAGGGTGAAAGTTAGTTTGCATGCTATAAAGAATACCCTCAACTATGCAATCCAAAAATTCAAACATTTCTTATTAAATAAAATGATGCATCCTTTAACGCAATTTCAGTAGTTTAAAATAACACTTTTTAAAACAAAGCTCCTTTTTGTTAAACAGTGCACTGTTGTGTAGAAAGAAAACAAGAATAGAACAGCAAAGTATATTATCAGCTGTTGTTGGAAATTTATAATCCCAAAAATAACAGAACCAAAGTAGCTTAGTTAATAGCAGCAGCAAAATAGTGCAAAAAAGTATAACAGGTAGAGCCATACTTACAAAAAACAAAGTTCAAATTCCACTCCACTGATTTGTCTTTCTATCCAAGCAACAACGTATACTTAATTGAAGCTGAGGTATAGCAAAAGTACTGCTACAGCTCATAATTGCACTTTGTTCTTGGCTTTGGGACCATAACAAAAAAAACACAAGGAAGGATAATTACAATCAGAGCTCTGAGATCGAATTTACTCTTGTCAGTCTTGGGCTCTTTTAATGCTGAGTTATACATGCCTGTCAATAGACTTGAGAAGTTAAAATAGACATTTGGCTAAAATCCTTTAACTACTTAAAAATTTGAAGTAGTTATTCTGTTAAGGTACTTCAGAATTCAAGCTAATGTAGTTAAGTCCAGTGCACAATTGCTAAAGTCAGGATCTGGATTTTCCCCAGAGTAATGACTACTCTCATCTACTCAGGAGCAATAAAAAAAAACTCCAAGCTGATTGGTAGTGGCTTAGGCTTCCTTCACAGGAAGCACTGTATGCATCCTCCTAAAAGGTATTGAAACAAAAGATTTTATGTGCCAGAAATCTGAAACAAAAAAAGAGTGCTGGAAACACTCAGCAAGTCAGATTGCATCTGTGAGAGGAAAGTAGTTAACATTTCAATTCAACATCCTTCAAAAGAACCTGGACTTGTGCATTTCACTATGTCTAGCATTTAAAGGTGGCACTGCGTCATCTTTATGAATGGTCAAGTCCTTCCAAAGAAAATGCTTCCACATCACTTGTAAATTTAGAATCCCAGGACCAAACAATAATGTTATGGCAAAAAACTTGGAGAAGAACATACAGAGGTGTTAGTGATCGCAGGTTTTGGAGAAGCTGTTGAAGAAGTCTTCACATAGCCGATCCAGTTAGGTTTCTGTTCCATATAACTTTGGAACATTTACATCTAGGAATGTGACAACCATAATGCTACTGAATACCAAGGGAGGCGATTCATCTTTCTCTTGTTGGAATAGGTCACTGTCCGACAACTAAGTGGCACAAAAGCTATAGTCACTTATCGGCCATGCCTCGCAGCCTGGAAGAATAAGCCATTTTATTATCTTGTGAATTAATAATAAAATTGAACACTGAGCACTCAATGATGAACTGGATGACACCTGATGAAACAATTGAAAGGTCAGCTATCTGAGTGATTCCTACAACTGTTCTAGGGCCAGGATCACTGGCCTCCAAAAGACACAATCATCTTCCTTTGTGCTTTGTAAATCCCCAACTAACAGCGAGTTTTACTTTCATTCACATTGATGTCACCTTTATAAGAACACTTTCCCAGCACCTCCTGTTAAAGTTTGCCTTGAAATTAGTCAATCCCATCTCACTTTTGAAGATTATCTCCTTTAGTACATCTGGACAAATGGCAGAAACCAAACTATAAGTGAGTGATTAGTTTTTTTAGCAAGTGGGTGTCTTTGTGGAATATATGGATCAACTTTTGTTTCTGGATTTGTCTTTCTCAGGAGATAAGCTAGCCACAAACATCCATGCTGAGTAAAGAAGAGTAAGTGTTAGTTAATAATAAAGGCTAGGGCTGAAAAGGTGTAAGTAAGGAGACAAGAATTAGGAGTAGCCACAGTGCATTTCAACCTTTATTTGCTCCTCAATTCATTAAGATCTTTCTTGATCTTTTCCCTCACTATCACTTTCCTGCACTACTTCTTATTCCATTTCTACTTAGAATGAACCCAATAGCTAACACTCCACAGCCTTTGCAGATAGAGAACTGGAATGAAGAAATTTCTCTTCTCAGTCCCTGATGGTCCTTATTCTGAAACAGTGAACTGTAGTTCTGTATCGGTCAGCCAGAGGAAATATTCTCTCCACACCTATCCCTTCAAGGCCTGTAAGAATTTTGTAAGAATCTCTACACAACTTCAATAGGACCCCTTCACTACTCTGCCCAAAGATTTTCACAATAAATATACTATTTGCCCTCCTAACTGCTAGCTGTACATCGATACAAATTTCAGTGACTTGAGTAAAGTGCACCCAGGTCCCTCCAAATATCAGCACGTCACAATTCAATGATATTTCTGCTTGTTCCCTATTTTACAATATTTTTCTTTTGTGACCTCACATTTCTTCCACATTATATTCTATCTGCCATGTTCCTACCCATTCACTTAGCCTTCTTATATACTTTTGAAGCCTTACATGTGTAAATCATGGCTCTCAATGCACCTTTTGTATCACTGAACGCAATCATTATTTCCAAGTTTTCCAAAGACATATCCAATACACCAAAACATAAAATCTATATAAAAATTGGCAGATTACCCCTGATTATTCTTGAAATATGATAATCAGATTCACATGATACACTTCTCCGATTGCTCATTGTACAATTTGCTGCAGTGCTAAAGGAAAAGGAAAAATAAGCAGACCCAAACCTGAGAGAAATAATTTAAGGAGTAAGAAAGGGAAGGAAGGAAGGAAGGGGAAATGGTACCAATGATATGAGGAAAAAGGAAAAAGGAAAAAGGTTACTGAAATAAGTGAAGGGAAGGGAAACAAAGACAAACAGGAGCACTGAGAAAGGAGAGAGAGAAAAAACAGAACTTAACATGGACACAATGCATTTAAAGAAATAAAGAAACAGACAAAGAAGAAAATTTAAAAAACATGAGTGCGGGAGAATAAGAGGAAGAAAAGCAGCAGGGATGATGCAAGATGAATCTCAAATCTGAAGTAGATAAGTATTAAAGCTATAGTATGGTCATTTTTGGTGGGGTAGGGTGATTATAGTCGATATTCTGAAAAGCTCAATAATGGCTCCAAGAAGCACATACACAGCTCTAATGAATGAATTAACACTCTTCTTTATTTCATGTAGACTAGAAGAGGTAATGGCAATAAGATTGGGGGTGGCAAAAGCAAAGATACAAAAACAATTTTTAGAAAATGCACACAAAGAACAGGAAACAAATACCTAGAAACAGGGCTAAGTTATTCAGGACTGAGATGAGAAATTACACATGTAAGGTGGTAAAATGACTGGAGGCTCAGTTATTGAATTTATTCAAAACAGTGATTGATAGATTTCTAGATCTTAAGAGAATCAAGGGATATGGCGATAGTTCACCAAAATGGCACTGAGGTTGAAAGATCTACCAAGATCTTTATGAATAGTGGAGCTGGCTCAAAATGCCACCTGGTCTATTCCTGCTCCCATTTCTTAAGTTCTTGCAGTTTAAAAGCAGTTCAATGACTCGTGTATAAATCTAAAATCCTAGAAACTTAAGGTTCCCTCCACTGTTTCCTGAATAGGATGCAGATGGTTGATGAGAGAGAACACCAATGATGAACTTTTATTACACAATCTAACAAACACTTTTTTGGCAAACAAGTAATTTGGTGGGTTTTAACCTCTAGGGAAAAAAATACAGAAATAGTTATAAAGATTAATGACAGAGAATACAAACTACAAGAGAGAAAATGTTAAAAGATCATGCAAGGGAAACCAGGTTTCAAGCCAATTTTCAACCAGCCAGGACTTTGTTTCCCACATAATGTATTAGAGAATTGCTAGCGAAGAAAGTTGCAAAAATAGTCTGTAGTACAGAAATAAGTTTTAATAGCTGCAGAGGATCCTTCTTGGGTACCTGAAGCTTCCACCATCTCAGCAGGCATTCTTCAACCAACTGAATTCTGTGCATGTCATTATTAATAAATAGCTAATGAACTTGCCATTCTGCCATTAATGGATATCATATGCTCCCTGCTAAGGACTTTGACAGACACAGTACACTGCTAGAGTAAATTCAAAGTAGAACAGTATTTCAATCTACAAGGAACTAATCAATGAATCAGATCATCTTAGGCATATGGAAGTTGAAAATCAATTTGCTCAGAGACTTATGTGCATGATTGAAAGCAGATTAGGTTCATGTTTCTTTTTTTGGATTAACCACCAGATGTATTTCTGGGTCTGGCAGAAGCTAGATTACAAAAATTGATCAATATTGCTATATTATGCAAGAATCAGGAAAGTAAGAGGCAGGCTTCCTGGATTTTCACCTAACAATTCCTTTATTCCCAATGTCATTTTTTTTCTTGACTCTTTACCTGCGATGTGTCAAGGCACTTAGCTAATAAACAAAAATATTCCTGATTTGAACAATGACCAATACAAGGAATAAAATCCCACATAGAACATAATGACAAAACGTTGGAATAATTTCAGCAACAATTGGAATTTGTACTGGAGGGACTGTGTTTGCTATTAGATGGATGAATTAATTTTGGCTGGATGACCTCCTGATCAACTATTATCTTGTAATCTTATATACAAGATGAGCTATGTATGACATTGGATACAGGACAAGATCTGAACTGTAAACCATTGTATTGCACAGGATGTTCAGATGATGTAATAAAACAGTCAGCTAAAGTATTTATTCCTTTCAAACCTTTGTAATACATTCAATACATCTTTGCTTTAGTGAGTTATTCTCAGATATATCAGGTTAGCAACATAAAATAATTCAGTACCTCATCACATTCCCCTTCCGACTATGCCACTTTTCAGAACTACAAAGGAAACAACCTTTATGTTTTATTGTAATATAAATCTTTCTGCAAATACATTCACTGGTTGGGTACATCCCACCAAACAAAAGAGGATGGATGGGGAGGTAAAACCCAGCTCACTTTGGGTGGGCACTATAGCCAACAATTTCCATTGTTCAAGAATCTAGAAACCCTGCATTTTTGTGAAACATTCCTACTATGACTCAAGGCACGACAGAAGGGGAAAATACTGACAAAATATTATAAAATTGCAAGATATCCATATGTAAATTACTTCAAAGATCACCTGGTTTTGCCTTAAAGGTCAATTCATTGGGTATGCAATAACGCTTTATCTCCCTCAATTTCTTTTCAATTCTTGTTACATACAAGTGAAGCAATATAGATTATGTTCATTCAATATTTTATTTGGTTATTGATTTCAGTTCAGCAAAGATGAAAACTATCATTTAGCTGTATTGGAACAGTGAAAGCAAACTTCTCACAACATACTAGCACAGTCATTAAGTGAAAACAGACTTTTTAAATCCCTTCAAAATCCCTTTAAATTGATGGAAAGACAGCTTGTTGCAGCCATGCAACATCACTTGAAAAACAGCATCAATATACTTATAGTTTAAACTTAAATGCATTCCATATAGAATACACCAGAACTTGGATCAACTAATATTCTGCATGAGTTGGGATTATTAATTAAGTGTCGGCAATACCCAACGAACAAAATCTGAATCCCATTGCTGGACCTATATACCCCACTTTTGCTGTAACTGGGTACAAATGTTTCATTTTACAAACTCACTAATTTTACATCTGAACAACATTGCCCATATCTATACATGCAGAATTCTACAATTACATGATACAGTATATCATTTCTAAAAGTTAAAAGTTAACAGGCATAGGGAACCTTGGTTTTCAAGGGATATCGACAATCTGGTTAAGAAAAAGAGAGAGGTGTATAGCAGGTATAGACAACAAGGAACAAATGAAGTACTTGAAGAGTATAGAAAATACTAAAGGAGGAAATTAGGAAGGCAAAAAGACATGAGGTTGCTTTGGCAGATAATGTGAAGGTAAACCGGAAGGGTTTCTACAAGTATATTAAAAGTAAAAGGACAGTAAGGGACAAAATTGGTCCCCTAGAAGATCAAAGTGGTCATCTATGTGTGGAGCCTCATGAGACGGGGAAGATCTTAAACATTTTTTTTTGCATCAGTATTTACTCTGGAAGCTGGCATAGCATATATAGAAGGAAGGGAAACAAGCAGTAGTGTCATGGAACATATAGGGATTAAAGAGGAGGAGGTGCCTGCTGCCTTACAGCGAATAAAGGTAGATAAATCGCCCGGGCCTGATGTGATATTTCCTCGGACCTTGAGAGAGACTAGTGTAGAAATTGCAGGGGCCCTGGCAGAAATATTTAAACTGTCCTTAGCCATGGGTATGGTGCCAGAGGATTAGAGGATAGCTCACGTTGTTCCGTTGTTTAAAAAAGGCTCCAAAAGTAAACCAGGTAATTACAGGCCGGTGAGCCTGACATCAGTAGTAGGTAAATTATTGGAAGGTGTTCTGAGAGATCGGATATACAAGTATTTGGACAGCCAAGGGCTGATTAAGGATAGTCAGCATGGCTCTCTGCGTGGTAGAGTGTGTTTAACGAATCTTGTAGAGTTTTTCAAGGAGGTTGCCAAGAAAATAGACCAAGCAAAGGCTGTGGATGGTGTCTACATGGACTCCAGGAAGGTCTTTGACAAGGTCCCACATGGGAGGTTAGTTCAGAAGGTTCAGACACTAGGTATCAATGGAGAGGTTGTAAACTGGATTCGAAATTGGCTGTGTGGGAGAAGACAGACAGTGGTAGTGGATGATTGCTTATCAGACTGGAGGTGTGTGACTAGTGATGTGCCTCGAGGATCTGTGCTGGGACCATTGTTGTTTGTTGTCTATATCAATGATCTAGATAATAATGTGGTAAATTGGATCAGTAAGTTTGCTGAATAGACTGAGATTGGAGGCAATGTGGACAGTGAGTAAGGCTTTCAAAGCTTTCAGAGGGATCTGGACCAACTGGAGGGGTGGGCCAGAAAGTGGTAGATGGAATTTAATGCAGACAAGTGTGAGGTGTTGCATTTTGAAAGGACAAATCAAGGTAGGACATACACAGCAAATGGTAGGGCACTGAGGAGTGCGAGGAACAAAGATCTGGGAGTTCAGATACATCATTTCCTGTAAGTGGCATCACAGGTAGACAGAGTTGTAAAGAAGGCTTTTGGCATCCTGGCACTCATAAATCAAAGTACTGAGTATAGGAATTGGGATGTTATGGGGAGGTTGTACAAGACATTGGTGAGGCCAAATTTGTGGTATTGTGTACAGTTCTGGTCACCTAACTATAGGAAGGGTATCAGTAAGACTGAAAAAGTGCAGAGAAGATTTACTAGGATGTTGCCAGGTCTTCAGGAGTTGAGTTACAGGGAAAGATTGAACAGGTTAGGACTTTATTCCTTGGAGCGTAGAAGAATGAGGGGAGATTTGATAGAGTTTTACAAAATTATGAGGGGTATAGAGAGTAAATGTGAATAGGCTCTTTCCACTTAGATTAGGAGAGATAAATGCGAGAGGACATGGCTTTAGGGTGAAAGGGGAAAGGTTTAGGGGGAACATTCGGGGGAACTTCTTCACTCAGAGTGTGGTGGGAGTGTGGAACGAGCTGCCACCTGACGTGGTAAATGCGGGCTCACTCTTAAGTTTTAAGAAGAAATTGGATAGGTACATGGATGGGAGAGGTCTGGAGGGTGCAGGTCAATGGGACTAGCGGAATAATGTTTCGGCACAGACTAGAAGGGCCGAATGGCCTGTTTTCTGTGTTGTAGTGTTCTATGGTTCTAATAACATACTGTTTCTTCCTCTAACCTGGTCTGAGATCAGCAAATACCTAAATACATTATCTGCATATTATACTTTCTACTTTGATCGCAGTCCCCTAAATGTATAATCCCTGTTTAGTAGATGTCAAAATACAACTATCCGCTATCCCCCACCCATCCTACACTAATTTTAACTTTTTATTTTGCATATCCATTTACTTATAAGAAAGTTAATTAGTAATATCCCCAGACCTTCTCAAATACGTTTGGTAAAACCACCACGAAATGTTTCAAGATGTTGTTTGAGTATGACAGGAATCTTGGAAGAAGTAACATCGGTTTAAGAAAAATTGTGATGCTCAGAAACATCTCCCCTCTTTGCTTCTATCAAATACAAAATGCATTCTGATCAGAACACTGCAATGATTTCAACTCAAGAACCTATATTTATCTTCTGATATAAAATTGAACTTCAAACTGAAGTGCATTGTACAAACGCCAGCGATGGAAGGGTATTGATCTAAGTCCCAGGGAGTCAGCAGCGTGGTCGAATTGTACATGTTTGCCGTTGGACCGGCCTCAAACGGGCAATGGTGGGATTTGAAGGACATTAATCCAAAATGAAAGACGGGTGAGCGACAAAAAGTGGGTTAGTGTAGGCACGTCACGTCCAATTTTAAAGGTGGTGAAAGTAAGATTTCATTTTGATTAAAACCGCACCGAGATGCATTAACGGAGGCTTATCCCGCAGCCCATCTTTGATCAGCTGCCAAGTCATTATTGAAAAGCACCGAGGCGAGGCACTTTCCAACGAGCGCCAGACCGCGTGGCTCCAACACATATAGACATCGGGCCAGACGACACCTCCCCGGCCAAACCCAAGTGCTACCTTAACCGGTTTTATTCGGAAGAAAGCACACCTACCTAGGGTGGATCCGCCATTCCCAGACCACGACACCAACCGCCTCAGGACAGACTCCCTTCCCTGCGTCACTTGGCAAACAAGTGGGAAAGGTGAGCGAGCTCTTACCTCAGGTGCTCAGGCTCAGGGCTTGCTTGTTGGACAGAGTGTATCTCATCCTTGGGTTCTTTTACAACAGACTTACTTAAGTAACTGCATACTTAAAATACTTTATATCTGATAGTTACAGACATCCCACCCTGCAAAAACTCATTTCAGGGAGGTAGCACCATCAATTTGCGGAGAGGTGGGATGTCTGCAATAGAGTAGCTCCTTAGCAGCTAGCCAGCTAGTTTAAATAGCGTTAACTATGCTAATGAACGAATGACACCTGTTAAACTCACCTCAACATGTCTTTTACAGTCTTAACCCACCATGGGCAATAGAAAAGTCATTGTTGCAAACAGTGCAGCAAACATTGTCATTATTTTTGACCCCTATTAGGCAGGGGTGCACTTTAGTGTAGTCTGGGGTGCAGTACATTTTATATTTTTTTTTGGAACACTCTGCCATGGTGCGCACTCTCTCGCTCTCTTTCTCTCTCTCTCTCTCCCCCCTCCCTCTCTCCCTCCTCCTCTGTCTCTCTCTCTCTCCCTCCCTCCCTCAAAAAAAAAATCGATTTCTAGGCACGGGCAACAGGGAGCCACTATCAATATGCGGGAGACTCCCGGAACTTCCGCGAGAAGTGGGACATCTGTAGTTAATTTTCAAACATCTTCTCCACATGGCAAGCTATTGGACCAATTGACAGGGAATGTGAATTTTATTTTTGGTGTATTCATCCAAGTAGGGCTGTGGCATCTAATCAGATAACCCCTCAAAATTAGGAAAACTGCAAAAAAAATTTGGCAGGCTGGATTTTCTCCTGAAGTACGTGCAAAAACTTCACCTGTGTTTTCTTGACTGTCAGATTTATAGCATGACTACATTTATTTCATAGCAGCAAGACAAAGGAAAAGTGATTTTAATGACTTACATGCTACACAGGCATAAAAGTATGCAGTGAGATTGAGAAAAGGGGTAGGATGGAGAGACACTGTGCATTTCTGTGTGACTGGACACAGACATTTCTGTGTGAACCCCCTTCATTCCATGGCCAAGCCTGAGCAATCCTCACAATATTTGTGAGATGTAAGCTCAAAAATGTGATCACAACATCACACACTAGGGTACAATCTGAGGAACATTGTAATCATTTTCTGTGATGCCAATGGACAAAATACAACACAGGCGGATGAATCTGGCAGAAGTAATGGTCTGATATTTATCTCTTTTACTTTTCATTACCTTGCTGATTTATATTCGGCCTGTTCCTTATTTTATTGTAAGAAAAACTGGGTCATGGCTCACATGCTAAAAGTGCATTTTCTGTCTCAAATTGGGCACTGGACATGGGAGATGTTAGCAGCTACACCACTAGCACCAGACAATGTCAGCTGTGTTAGTGTGGATCACATCTGGAAGTGTCCTGCCTAATTTCATGATGTCTGGGAATTCAAGAGGAACAACTTAGTTGTATGCCAACCATAAGATATAGGAGCAGAATTAGGCCATTCGGCAATCAAGTTTGCTCCGCTGTTTGATCATAGCTGATTTATTTTCCCTTTCAAAGCCATCTTCCTGACTTCTCCCTGTAGCCTTTGATGCCCTGACTAATCAAGAACCTATAAACATCTGCTTTAAATATCCCCAAATAACTTGGCTTCCACAGCCATCTGTGGCAATGAATTCCATAAGATCACCACCTTCTGGATAAAGAAGTTCCTTCTTATCTCTGTTCTAAAGGGATGTCCTTCTATTTTGCAGCTGTGCCCTCTGGTCCCCAACAGTTTCCACAATAGAAAACATTCTCTCCATGCCCACACTATTTAGGCCTTTCAATATTCAGTAAGTTTCAATGAGATTTCCCCCCTCGTTCTTCTAAACTCCAGTGACTACAGACCCAGAGCCATCAAAAGCTCCTCAAACATGGATCCTTTAATTGCCAGAATCATCAGGCCAGGCAGCATCTATGGAGAAGACTAAACAGTCGATGTTTCAGGCCAAGACCCTTCATCAGGAGTGGAAAAAGGTGATGAGAAGGCAGACTAAGAAGTTGGAGGGAGGAGAGGGTGAAGTACAAAGTGGTAAGTGATAGGTGAAACCAGGTGAGGGGAGGGGTGAAATAAAGAGCTGGGAAACTGATAGGTGAAAGACATAAAGGGCTGGAGAAGGGGGAATCTAATAGGAGAGGGCAGAAGGGAAGGAGGAGAAGCACCAGAGAAAGTTGGTAGGCAGGAAGGGAGATAAGATGAGAGAGCTAAATGGGAATGGGGAATGATGAAGGGAGGGGGTGCAGGTATCAGAAGTTCAAGAAATCGATATTCATGCCATCAGATTGGAGGCTCCTCCAACCTGATTGTGGTCTCATCGCAGCAGCAGAGGAGGCTATTGACTGACGTGTCAGAATGAGAATGGGATGTGGAATTGATATGGGTGGCTACCAGGAGATCCCACTTTTTCTGATGGACGCCGCATAGGTGCTCGGCAAAGCAATACCTCCCTCCCCTTTCTCGATCTCTCGGTCTCTATCTCTGGAGACAGTTTATCTACTTATATCTTTTATATACACACCGATTTTCACAGCTACCTGGACGATATCTGTTCCCACCCTGTTACTTGTAAAAATGCCATTCCCCCTTCTCTCGATTCCTCCATCTCTGCCGTATCTGCTCTCAGGATGAGGTTTTTCATTCTAGAACAAGTGAGGTGTCCTCCTTCTTCAAGGAGCTTTCCTTCCTCCACCATCAGGATCAATAAAGTACGACTATCAATGCTACCTTCACCTGCACCTCTTCCATTTCACACATGTCTGCCCTCACCCCACCCACCTGCTACCCTACCAGGGATAGGGTTCCTCGTCATCACCTACCACCCCTCCAGCCTCCGAATCCAGTGCACAATTTTCCATAACTTCCGCCATCTCCAATGGGATCCCATCAGCAAGCTTTCCTTCCCCCCTACTTTCCACTTTCCGCAGGGATTGCCCCCTTTCGGACTTCCCTGTCTATTCGTCCCTCCTTGCTGATCTCCTTCCTGGTACTTATCCTTGCAAACTGAAGAAGTTCCACACCTGTCCCTTCATTTCCTCCCTCACTACCTTTCAGAGCCCTAAGCAGGTGAGGCGACACTTCACCTGCAAGACTGTTAATATCATCTACTATATCCAGTGCTCCTGGTGTGGCCTCCTCCTGTGTATTAGTGAGATCAGTAGATTGTGAGACCACTTTGCCGTGCACCTACGCTCCATCTGCCAGAAAAAGTGGGATCTCCCGGTGGCCGCCCATTTCAATTCGACTTCCCGTTCCCATTCTGACATCTCAGTCCACTCCCTCCTCTACTGCTACGATGAGGCTACACTCTGGTTGGAGGAGCAACACCTTGTATTCCATCTGGGTAGCCTCCAACCGGATGGCATGAACATCAATATCTCAATCTTCCCATAATTGCCCCCCACCCTTTAAATATTCCCCATTCCCATTTCCCTCTCTCACTTTATCTCTTTACCTGCCTATTACCTTCTTCTGGTGCTCTTTCCCGTTCTCTTTCTTCCATCTCCAATCAGATTCCCCATTCTCCAGCCCTTTACCTCTTTCACCTATCAGCTTCCCATCTCTTTACTTCACTGCTCCCTCTCTCCCAGTGTTACCTAGTACCTTGTACTTCTTCCTCCCCTACCCCCCCTCCACTGACTTCTCATCTCCTTTATTCCAGTCCTGAAGGAGGAACTCAGCCCGAAAGATTGACCGTTTTCTCTTTTCCATCTATGCTGCCTGGGCTGCTGTTCCTCCAGCAATTTGTGTGTATGTGATTTCCACATCTGCAGATTTCCTCTTGTTTGTGATTGCCGTAATCATTCTTGTGAACCTCCTCCAGACCCTTTCCAATGCCAGCATATCTTTTCTTAATTATGGGGCTCAAAACTGCCCCAAATACTTCGAATGTGGTCTGCTGGGCTTAGTAGCTAAGCCACACATAAACGCCAGGAGCTGGACTTCGTCATCAGGGGCTGTTTGAGACTCAGGCGATTGGGAGCATTTAATGGGTAGTGGGATCTTATCCCCACTTTCTTCCCCGGCTATGACAACCTTAATCATAGGGCCAGTCCAAACAAAAATATTCTTACGCAAAAGTAGCTGCAAATATCAGTATGCAATTATGTAATTGCATCTAAGAAACATTATTGCATTCCGAAATACTGTTATTCAATTACACGATGAAGGCTGTCCAGTCCATTTGCCCCATATGGTACCTGTTCTGTGTCAGGAAGTATCAAGAGAGCAGGAATCAAGAGGACAATTAATCTTTTGGTTGCCGGTTCAAGGATGATAGGTAAAACTTGGAAGATAAACCACATTGTCATCTTCATCAGGAGATAAAGAACCATGGAGGTTCTGTACTTAAAAATTATTTTCATATAAATTGTTAATGTGTAGATTTGTTAATTTCTGTTTGAAAGTAAAACCACTTAATAGGTGATAATTACAATTTATTTAATGTGACAAATCATATTTCATTGTTAGATTAATACATTTGTATGTTCATAGAATTTGACAATTGAGAAATCAATTGCGGTTTATTGAAAATCCAAACCAAAGTTACATAAAACACTTTATAGATATGACATCTGTCGTTAATAAGATAAAAATATAAAGTGTTTAAACTACGTATCAGGTCAGAGTAAATATTTCAGATCAATGACCTTTCATTTGATGCAGCCTGACCAGGTGAGTTTTTATTTTAGATTTCCAGCAATGCAGTTTTATTTATCAAAACTTAGCACGCCCATTTTCAAAAGTTATTAGAATGCTGTTTGATATAGTAATGGGGAATTCCTTTTACCATTTAATACATTCCAAATGTGCAAGTAGTGGCACAGTAGCGTAGTGGTTAGCACAAAGCTTCACCATACAGGCGACCCGTGTTCAAATCCAACTCAGCCTGTAAGGAGTTTGCACCTCCTCCCCGAGACTGTATGAGTTTCCTCCGGGCGCTCCAGGAAAACTGTAAGAACTAAGTTAAGAGTTTCAGAAAGTGGAATCAGCTCCATAAGGGAATTCACATTTGCTGGGGGGGGGGGCATGGGTGAGTAGGGAATTGGGGGATTGTGACCAGGTGAATGGATTGTAACAGTCTGGAGGCATGTGGCAAACCTCTTCCTTAAAATCCATCTACCCAAAGCCATTTCCCAGTGCTTAACCCCTTGGGCTGAGCACTCCCCTTTTAATTATGCCTTGTCAGGCCTTTCATGTTGTTAAGCCCCTCATGAGCATATACATACATCAATTAAAATTGTGGATGTGGCTTTCAGCCATGCACCCAATTGGTGATCAAACTTATAACAAGGATTCGTAAGCAAAACTGCAACTGAAATATTGTGTTACACAATAGAACTTTGAAACAATTGTAAAATTAATTGTTTACCAAATAATCTGCTTTTCATTCCCATTTTGCTGGTGGATCATTTCACAAATTATATACACGGTTCAAAAAATTGAGTTGGCTTATACTTTTCATTTATTTCATACAATTTACAAAGAGGTCATTAATCCCATTTTGAGGCTATTTTGGTTTTCAAAGCATCCCCAATAGTCCTATTTCCCTACTTAGTTCTCTGTAACCTATTTTCTTTCACATGCCTGTTAATCCCTTCCTGATTCTCCTGCTGACTTCTTACGCTCCAGTAATTTACAGTAATTAATTTACCAGCATTTCATCAGGAAATGGAAGAAATGAGAACACATAGACCACCTATCCTGACAGTCAAAAGATCTAAAACAAAGTGTATGGAAATAAAAGGGCTTTCATTCTTGTCTCTGTATCCTGAAAATCTGTTCAAAAGCACCTTATAACCAACATAGTGCTCTTTTTGATATATTCATTGTTATAAAGTGAAGCATATTATAGAATTTCATTGTAAATGTATTCTTCATCTCCTCGGCGCACTGACAGAATTACTTTAGAGGATGAGAATGGACAATTAATAATAGGAATCCTGTTAGTGTGCTTTCTTGATCTTTAAAGGAATTGCTGCAGAGATGGATGTGTTGAGTGTAATCTACCAATATTCCCTAGATTCTGGAGATGTTTTACTGCAGGTTATTAGAAAAACCACAGTACCTGCAAAAGAATATGGATAGGAAGCAGATCATAGATGGAATATAGGAAAATTAAATTTGAATATAAGGGTTAAGAAGAGCAAATTTCTGTTTCGAGTAAAACTGCAAAATGTTATAGTTTCACTCCCTTTAAACAGAACTACAGATTCTGGAGGTCCCACGTAATGAAGGAACTGGAAGTAATTAAGAAGGATAATGAAATGTTGGCCTTTATTGCAAGAGGTCAGTAAAATAAAAGTAGGGAAATCTTGATGCGATTTTACAGAATGCTAGTATGTTGGTGAGATAGCACCTGGAGTACCGTGCACACTTCTAGTCTTCATCTGGACAGTTGTACCAGAGCTGGAGAGGTTCAGTAGCAATCAGAAGACCAAACCAGGATATCACAGAATGAACAGGATGTACAGACTAAACGCACTTTTGGAGGATGCCGCGTCTGAGAAAGGGTGAGAGCCTATATAGTTATGTAATATACTCAGAATATGTAAAGACATTAGAAACAACTTAATCAAAGAAGTAAATTCCCACTATTTATGCATAACTAGATGGAAGCTAGGCACTACAAAATTAACATTACCATAGGCTAGAACCAGACTATAAGATGAGGGACAGTTTTCCAATACTGCTTTCTCTCTGCTTCACTAAGTAATACATATAAGTAATACTCTTTGTCACTGACAATCAAAACAGACGCACCTCAAGGATGCGTGCCTAGGCCTCTGCGCTTCTCCTGACTGTGTGGCCAGGGACAGGTCCAATGCTGTCTATAAATTCACAGATGTCCCTACTGTAGTTGGCAGAATCTCAGATGGCGGCAAGAAGGCATTTAGAAGCAATCTAGTTCAGTTGCCGAGTGGTGTTGCAACAATAACCTTGCAATTAATGTCAGAAAGACCATGGAATTGAGTGTGAATTTCAGGAAGGGGAACACACACCAGTCCTTATCGATGGGTAGGCAGTCGAAAGGGTGAGCAGTTTCAAGTTCCTGGCCATCAGCATCTCAGAGGATCTATCCAGGGCCCAACACATTGATGTCATCACATGGAAGTCCGCCAATGACTATACTTCATCAGGAGCTTGCGGAGAACCAGCAAGTCACCAAAGAATCTAGCTAGTTTCTGCAGATGTACCACGGAGAGCATTCTGACTGGTTGTATCACAACCGAGTATGGAGGCTCAGGCAGCTTCGTCGTGGGCACAAGTCTCCCCATCATCAAGTACATCTTCAGAACCTGGTGTCTCAAGAAGACCTTCATTAAGGGCCCTCACCATCCAGGAGATACCCTGTTTTCATCACTACCATCAAGGAGAAGGCACCGGGGCCTGAAGGACTACAGTCAACGTTTTAGGAACAGCTTTTTCCCCTGTGCCATCAGGATTCTGAATGGTTCACGGAGCCATGAATACTACCTTGCCGTCCTTCTTTTGCACTATCCATTTTTTAATTGCAATTTATAGTAATTTTTTTATGTCTGGCACTGTACTGATGCCACAAAACAACAAAGTTCACAACATATAGTATGTCAGAGATAATAAATCTGATTCTGATAGTTTGCTAGGTCAGATGCAAGATCTCAGACACTGAATACATAGAGAGTAAAAGAAAACAAACCCTTAAACATATCCTACAGCATCTGCAGCAGGCTGGTGTTATGATATTAAGAGATTACTGGATACACATTTGAAAATAGAAATCCTCAAACAGAAAAGGACCATCAACCCCAAGTCAGATCCTTGAATGAACTGTTGGGAGTGATCACTTCTACACTCCTCAGTAGCTGGTTGGTCCATTACCAAAGGATGCCACACAACAGATGGAAAATGGAAGAGGCAACATCATGGTCGATAATTTAGTTACAGTTGGGAAAAGCAGCAACAAAATGAATCAGATTTAGACTGTCCTATCTACTTGGAGAAGGGACAGCGGGAGAAGACACTTTGGAAAATATAATTAAGTTCTCAGAGAACCCTGGAACAAGACAAGAACACAAAAATGTAGAGATGCCAGGACCAGAAGCAACAGAGAAGATCCCTCAAATCTGGGACTCAGAACAAAATGAGGCAACACATCAAGTGGCTTCATGGGGAGTGTCCTGTGCAAGGTCTAAGTGTCATCCTTGCAATTAAACCTTTCAATTAAGCCAAGTACATCTTTCACCAGCTGCAGGTCATGTGACTTTAATTCAAATGAAAATTATGATACCACAGTTCCAGCATCTGCTAAGTGGAGCTGTGCTTGTACCAAACATTAGTAATGCTTTTGCAAAGGTTAACAATACGTACCCAGGAGATTCAGGCAGGTTGTAGTGAAGTTGGTTAATATACATTGTTATATGTTACATTGGTTGGTATTAAACCAATGCAAGAGAAAGTGCAAAGTATGGGTACTTGTGCCATCATTTTTATAGAAGTTCAGAAAACAGGGAGCAGAAAGAGAAATAAGACCAGTACTTTGAAGAAAAACACAGCAGATGACACAGCATCAGTGGAAAAGAAAAGAGACTAAGTGTTTCAGGACAAAAATCCTTTGTCATGGCACGGTGCCCATGAATATCCATATGGGCACAGAACACCGGAACATGGGAGCTGTGCATTCATAAAGGTATATTCCCTCTTGAGATGGGAAGATGAGAGAGATGTACAGACATAATGAAAATACCAAGCACAATATATGGTATTGGCTGTTACAAAAGAACCCTCAACAATCCAAGCAATTAATTCAAACATTTCAGGCTTTATTTTTCATAACAACACCACCATGTTAAACATAATCATTGTATTCATTCTAATGCTGTTCAGCAATGGACTCAGGAATAGGACACAAAGACTACTTCAGAAAACTTACTGGCTCACATCCTCACCCTGCCACATTCTTCACAATGGTAATTCAGAGTGTATACACCCTTTCCACACTGTGATAGTTGTTAATAAAATGCCATTAATTCTCTAGACTATGCAGCGAACAAATGAAATGATTCAATTTGATTCGCCCATTTTATTGCATTCTTAGAACATAGATCAGTACAGCACAGAACTGCTCTTTAGTCCACAGTGTTGTGCTGAATGATACAACCCTACGCTACAATCAGCCTTTCCCCCCATAACCCTCCACTTCTCTTACATCCATGTGCCTTTCCAAGAGTTTCTGAAAAGTCCCTATTGTTTCAGCCTCTACCACCACCCTTGGCAGTGCTTTCCAGGCACCCATCACTCACTATGTAAAAAAACCTATTCTGGCATCACCCCAAAACTTTCCTCCACTCATCTGAAAAGGATATTCCCTAGTATTGGCCATTACCAACCCTGGGAAAAAAAGGCATTGGCTGGCCCACTATCAAATCGCCTCTCATCTTCTTTCGCCCCAAAGAGAAAAGCCCTAGCTCATTTCACCTTCCTTCATAAGACATGTTCTTCTGCTTTTTTTTAATATTCTTTTTCTTTATCCCTGCAATCAAATTTTCATTCCTTTTCTTAATTTCTTTCTGTAACAGATCTGACTTTTAACTTCAATCAAAATTCAAAATGAAAATAGAAAATGCTGGAACTACTCAGCAGGTCAGGCACATCTGTCATTACAGAAAAAGAGTAATCTCAAAGACTATATACAAACAATGAATTTCCTCCTTTGTGTTCCCTCTTGCTCTTTCTCAATCTGAGGATGTTATAAATTAAAAGTGCAGATTGTTAGTTCCATCATCCACCATATTCCCAAATATATTGTCACTTCTCTAACAACTCGCAAAAGGGTAAAGAAAAATGTCAAGTATTGACGTACTGTGAAAATGTCTTGCTCCACCATGGTTTGACCAATGAAAATTACATAAGTAGCCTATCACCAATGCTATTTTCCCTTTCAAAACTAAGTTAAATACAACCAATTCTTTTAATTCTAATAACTTGAATCCACAACTGTCTAAATCGGCAAAATGTTACTATTTGACAGTTGAAGTGTAGCCAATACATCAAGTCTCAATTTGTATCTCTCAATCAATTCTACACTTCTCAGATATATACTGATAGCTTGAACAACCTCTTCTACTGACTTTCAATTTCTTTTTGTTAAATGATTAAAATAATATGTGTGACATGCACATCCCAGTTTTTAAATACATTGTTCTTGAACCTCAAAATTAAAACCAAAGGAAAATTCACAAAAGGAAAAGTTATTTCTAAAAGGATGTCAGAATTTTTGTGGGACTAAATTCACACTCTACACTCATGAATATGAGGCTAAGTGCAGCTCCAATGTCATATTTAAGTTTGCTGTCAACACCACTGTTGGGGGCCAAATCAAATGTGATGATGAATCATCATATAGGAGGGAGATTGAAAATCTGACTGAGTGGTGCCACAACAACCTCTTACTCAATGCCACCAAGACCAAGGAGCTGATTATTGACTTCAGGAGGAGGAAACCAGAGGTCCATGAGCCAGTCCTCATGGGAGGATCAGAGGTGGAGAGGGTCAGCAACTTCAGTTTCCTCTGTGTTATTATTTTGGAGCATCTGTCCTGGGCACAGCACCTAGGTGCAATTGTGAGGAAAGTTCAACAGTGCCTCAACTTCCTTAGGAGTTTGCAAGGATTTGGCATGACATCTAAAACCTTAACAAACTTCTATAGATGTGTCATGGAGAATATATTGACTGGCTGTATCACAGCCTGGTATGGAAACACCAGTGCCCTTGAAAGGAAAACCCCACAAACAGTAGTGGATACGGCCTAGTCCATCATGGGTAAAGCCTTTCCAACCATTGAGCACATCTACATGAAACACTGTCACAGGAAAGCAGCATTCATCATCAGGGATCCTCACCACGCAGGACACGCTCTCTTCTCACTACTGCCATCAGGAAGGTGGTACAGGAGCCTCAGGACTCACTCCACCAGGTTCAGGAACAGTTGCAATCCTTGAACCAAAGGGGGTAATTTCACTCAACTTCTCTGGCCTCATCATTGAAATGTTCCCACAACCAACAGACCAACTTCAAGGACTGTTCATCTCATATTCTCAACATTTATCGCTTATTTATTTAGTATTATTATTTTTTCTTTTTGTATTTGCACAGCTTGTTGTCTTTTGCACCCTGGTTGAACACCCAAGTTGATGTGATTTTTCATTGATTCTGTTATGGTTATTATTCTATAGATTTATTGAGTATGTCCACAAGAAGTGAATCTCAGGGTTATATGTGGTGACATATATGTACTTTTGATAATAAATTTACTCTGAACCTTACTTACATCAGGTAGACTGGTCATATCAGGTTTCAGGCCATGCTGCAGAGTTTCAGAATGGCTGGGATCTGCACAATGACTTGCTTGCTCCAGTCCTCTGTCTCTGCCTTCCGTAAGTGAATGAGGAGAGAAGGATGATGTACTGCAGCTCCATATGGAAGAGCAACTGGATTCCCTGTTTGGAAGTTTTGTGCTCACGGACTGTTTGAGATTTTCAGTGGAGGCTATGGCCTGCAATTGACACCCCTCTTTGGGCTTGTCTGTGTCAGAATGCTCTGACGGTGGCGCCCCAGTGACGTGACCAAGGCAAGATATTTGCCCACTTATGGCATTGGAATCCTGTTCCTTCTCTATAGTCATGGACTCTACAGCATGACCAGAAGAGGACTTGCCTTCAAGCTCATCGCCTATAACGGATTCCACAATGTCTACACCAGTTTGTGATTGCACTTTATCCATGCATTCCACATCACTTTGTTTGTGTATATTAGGCATACTCAATGAATGGCTTTTCACTCCCTGAGGACTGCAGGCAAATGAAGATTTTTCCTGAAATGAATGAAGGTAGTGCAACAAAGACATATTTTCCATTGTTTCAATTTCCTTTGATGATTTCTCCACAATCTCTGTGCAACATCGAGATCTCTGTCTAGAACTAATTTGAGGGAATGCTTGTGTTTTGCTTGTATTTGGTGTTCCAGGCTCATCACCAATATAATGGGATTCTGCTCTGTTACAACGTTGCCACTTTCTGTTTTGACATTTCAAGCTCTTCCCTAGGTTGTCATTGCCAGTCTTGGGTAACTGTGCTGATTTGGTTGAAGTAACATCTGTGAATGTAGAAGAGTCTTCAAGGATCTGTTGAGCTGCAGATTTATGGGCTGCTGCCATGTTCAGTTGAGAAAGACACCAAACCACGTGTTAATTCTTCTAAAAAGAAGAAAGAGATGTACATGGTCAAAGAAACACCATCTTTCTAATGCCAGGTTGTTTCCTTTCCACTACTGCGAAGTATATGTAATAAAAAAGCAAAGCTCTTTGCATTTTAGACATTAATCTCCTGTCAGCAACATTTTATTTCAAACCCACTCTCCCAGAATTTCTCCACGACACAAATGCCTTTCTACACATTAGATGGCTCACCTGAAAACTTCAGAGTTCTCCACCGCCAGTCCCATGAATGAACTGGATCCAAAAGTACGATAACCAACCCGGTCAGACCCAAGACTTGCAATGTTTCATCACCACCAAATGTTGAATCAGTGCCTCCACAAACAAGAGAAAATCTGCAGGTTCTGGAAATCCAAGCAACACATACAAAATGCTGGAGGAACTCAGTAGGCCAGGCAGAATCTATGGAAAAAAGAACAGTCAGTCAATGTTTCAGGCAAAGACCCTTTAGCAGCACTGAAAGGAAAAAAAAAAAAAATCAGGGTCTCCAACCTTGTTCCAACTCAAAAACTAAACTGCGTTTCTGCAGAACACAATCTGCAGGGGCAATAATATGGTTTTCATATTCCATTGGCATGTTCTCTGCTCTTATATGTGTCAATTAACTGCCGTGTAGGAACATTTGGGCTGTTTTGTAGCTCAGAGAGACTATTGTACAGGCTGTGGGGAACAGTGCAAGTAAGTCACTTCCATACCACTGTGAAGATTTTCCAGCTTTAGAAAGATTGGATGAGTCAGACAGCACAGAAACAATCCCTTCAGTACACCATATCTATATAAACTATCAACTGTCCTTCTGCATTAATCCCATCTACCTGCACTTGCTCCCTATCAGTCTATGCCTCAGCAGTTCAAGAGCTGGTGTGGCTACTTCTAAAAAAATATTTGAGTCTCTACCTCCATCCCACATTCAGACTCTGTACTTAAAGTCACAGAAACCCTCTGGATGAACAAGTTCCTTCTCAGATCCCCTCTGAAACTCTTATCCCTCCTTCTCAATCTTTGCCCTCTGGCTTTAAACTTCTTATCTCTGGGGAAATGTTTCAAACTATCTACCCTACCTATACCCTTCATAATTCTTTACACCTCCAGCAGAGTCCACGTCCACCTCAATCTCTTCCACTCCAAAGGCGGCACATACAAATGATGAGAACAATGTCAGCCAGGCCTCTCCTCATCTCAGACCTCCAGACTCTCTAACCATTCTGATAATATGCCACTCTTCTGTTTTTCTGCAGAAAGACAGACAATTTCACATTTTCTGAATGCACTCCATTTTGCAGAACTTTTGACGACCAATTTAACCAATGTAGATTCCATTGCAGGTTCCCTTTTTCCCCTTCAAAACCTACTTTTCAATCTAACTCCGTGTCATAGGAAAAGTTAACATCTATCTCTTTCCTTCTTTCAGCCAGATCATTCATATGAATTGCAAACAGTTGAACCACTGGAACTCCTTCCTGTGGGACCTGCTTGCTGCATCTTGCTAAAAAGAAATAAACCTATTTAGACAATAAGATCATAAAATACAGGAGCAGAAGCAGACCATTCAGCCTATCTGCTTACTCCATCATTCCATCATGGCTGATTTATTATCCTTCTCAACCCCATTCTCCTGTCTTATCCTCATAACCTTTGATGTCCTTACTAATCAAAAACCTATCAACCTCCACTTTAAATATACCCAATGACTTGGTCTCCACAGCCACCTATGGCAATATACTCTATGTATTCAGCACCTGCTGACTAAAGAAATTACTCCTCACCTCCGGTTTAAAGAGGCATCCTTCTATTCTGAGGCTGTGCCATCTGGTCCTAGACTCTCCCACTATAGGAAGCATCCTCTCCACGTTCACTCCATGTAGGCCTTTCAATACCAGACGGGTTTCAATATAACCCCCCCCCCCCAACTTATTCTAACCATTTATTAACCCTTTGATTCCCTGGATCATTCTCATGAATCTCCTCTGGACCCTCTCCAATGCCAGTTCATCTTTTCTGAGATGAGGGACCCGAAACTGCTCACAATGCTCCAAGTGTGGTCTGATCAATACCTTATAAAGCCTCAGCATTACAACCTTGCTTTTATATTCTAGTCTTCTCAAAATGAATGCTAACATTGCATTTGCCCTTTTTTTTAAACCATCGATTCCACCTGCAAATTAACTTTTACAGAATCCTGCACAGGGACTCCCAAGTCCCTTTGCACCTCTGATTCTGAATTTTGTCCATGTTTAGAAAATAGTCTGTGCCTTTATGCCTTCTACCAAAGTGCATGACCACACACTTCTCTATACTATATTCCATCTGCCACGTCTTTGCCAATTTTCCGAAACTGACAGTCTCCTTGCTTCCTCAACACTACCTGCCCCTCCACCTACCTTTGTATCATCTGCATTATTTGCCACAAAACCATCAATTCCATCATCCAAACTATTAATAAATAACATGAAAAGAAGCCGTCCCAACACAGACCCCTGCTGAACACCTCTTGTCACCGACAGCCAATGGGAGAAGGCCTAATTTCTTTCACACTTGCCAGTCATTTAATCCTATTCTTTATTTCCTCTTATCCAGCTTACACCATAAGTTACTTTCTACAATACCCATTGATGCAGAACCTTAAGAGTCATAGATCACAGAAACATCATTAGAACAGTACTGAAAAGGAACATGTACTTCACCCCACTAACCATGATGCCAATAAAAACTAATCTCATCTTCCTGCACATGTTCCTCATTCCTCAGCCCCGATTTCTTATTCATCTGTCTGGAAGTCTCTAAAATCTTAACATCCTAACTACTTCTAACACTTTCCTGGGACCTACCAACGCTCTGTTTAACAATCTTGCTTCACACACACCTCTTTTAAACTCTCCCCATTTCACATTCAATCTGTACCCTCAATTATCTAACAATTGCAGTTAGTAATTATACCATCTTACCTATCTATGCCTTTCATTTTTAATTCATAATTGAGAATATCAACATAGCCCCTCCTTGAGCCCACAGTGTCCATGTTGGCCATTAAGCATCTTACTTTATGAAGCACTCCCCCCCCCCCCCACAATGCATGTACATGTACTAAGAGTATCTGCCACCAACCCCTCCGCTCTCCCACCGAGGCAATACATTCTAGATTGCAGCCTCCCTCTGGGAATAAAATCCCTCATATCTATTCTAAACCTCTTGCCATCAACATCTGCCCTCAAATTTCAGACCCCTCTAATATGAGGAAAGTTTCTTTACTACCTATCCTATCCCTGCCCCACATAATCCCTGCCACCATCACGTCCCACCTCAGCTTCCTCTAGTACACTGAAGATAATTTAGCCTTTCCTCATATCTGAAGCACTCCATCTCAGTCAATGTTCCAGTGATTCCCCTCTACAGAGTGATCAAGTCCTTCTGGTGTTGAATGAGAGGTTATTGTTGCGACACCACTCAACCTGCTGATCTATTTCGCACCTGTAGGATTCCTCATCACCTAGCAAATCACTGGCAAAACCAGAACTGTACAGAACTTCAACTGTAGTCAAAACAAGACCTGCCAAGACCTCCCTGATCTTAAATTCTTTGTTCAAATTAATGACAGCAAGTACCCCATATGCCTTCTTCACCAACACACCCTCTTATGCTGTCACCTTTAAGGATCCTTGGATCTCCTCTTTGCTGATAATCAACACAAGGGCACCTTAGGGATGTGTGCTTAGCCACTGCTCTATTCACTCTATACATGACTGTGTGGCTAGGCACAGCTCAAATGGCAAATATAAATTCGGCACTGGCACAACTGTTGGCAGAATCTTAGATGGTGATGGCGAGGAATGTAGGAGTGGGACAGATCAGCTGGTTGAAGGGTTTTACAACAACCTTGCACTCAGTGTCAGTGCGACCAAGGAATTGATTGATTCAGGAAGGGGAAGTCGGGAAAACACACACCAGTCCTCATTAAGGGGTCAGAAGTGGAAAGGGTGAGCAATTTCAAGTTCCAGGGCATCAACATCTCTGAGGAACATCACAAAGAAGGCATGCCAATGGCTGTACTTCTTTAGGAGTTTGAGAACATTTGGGATATCAGCAAATAATTTTGGAAATTTTCTACACATGTACAATGGAGAGCATTCTGACTGGTTGTATCAATGCCTTGTATGGAGGCTCCAATGCACAGGACTGAAAGAGGCTGTGTAGGACTCAGCCAGTTCAATTATGGGTACAAGCCTTCCCCCCTCCCCCCCAAGAGAATATACTGTCAAGGTTGTGACTCAAGAAGGTGATATCCATCATTAAGCCCTCACCGTCCAGAACATGCCGATTTTTCATTATCACTGCTATCAGGGAGGAGATACAGGACCCTGAAGACCCACACTCAATGTTTCAGGAACAGCTTCTTCCCTTCTGCCATCAGATTTCTGACTGGTCCATGAACTGGTGAATACTACTTGTTATTCCTCTTTTGCACTAGTTATTTATTTTCTGTAACTTCCAGTAATTCTTTTGCCTTGCACTATACTGCTGCAGCAAAACTGCAGATTTCATGATAATGAACATTGCTTTAACTACAATTGAACTTCTGTGTACAGTTCTAGTGAAAGGGGCTTGTTGTGTCTATTCTGGGACAGCTCACTCAACTTTGGTCCTCACCAGACACTCAGTTCTCACCTGTGGTTCCAGTTGGCTGTTTTCATGCTCTCCACACAGTGTTGCAGCCACACCGCGGTACACCACTTCGACAGGCGGGCTAAACCAGGTAAGGGTACCCGGCGGGCTTCATTCCCGATGAGACAGGGACATGCCTGTCCTAACATGTGAATTCAACTCTGGCAGACTGGGCTGGTGAGATCAACAGTGAGATGCAAAGGCCAGGAAGACAGTTCTGCAGCACTGCATGGAGAGCGAAGGCCATGACGTGGCACAGAATTCATGGTCATCTACTACATCCAAGTAAGTCCCCAGTTTATGATAGTTACTTGTACCGCTGGACCCGGACTTCTGAGAATGGAACTGCCCCAGTGCAAAGGGTTCTCCACTTTAAAAACTCCCCTGTACAAGTCTCCTGTCAACGTCAGATATGATGGACAACTAACGTATTTTAAAAAAAACAGTAAGGGGTCCAGAACCTATCTCAGCAGTGCACCACTGGTCACAGGCTTAGGACTACAAAATCACACTCTGCCTCCTAGCTCCAAGCCAATATTGGAGACAATTTGCCAATTGCGACAAATCCCATATAAGACTTTGCAAAGCTTTCATCTTCTTCGGTTGTCCATCAAAATCCGATGACGACGTCCACTTCTTTAACGAAGCTTCACTTGAGTGCTCATAGACTACATCAAACATATTACGTTCATCCATATACTTTGTTACCTTGTCACTCAAAGTGGTCAGACAAGACCTTCCCCTGACAAAACCTCACTATTTTTAATTAACTCCTGCCTTTCCAAATCCTGTACTGAAGAGTGTTTTCCAATAAATTTCCTACCAGTGATGGTGGATTCACAGCTCTATAACTACTTGGTTCTGGAAATCTGTAACACTTACTAGTTCCTCGTCTTTACAAGCAGGATTGAAGACAATCCCGGGGCACTTAGTAGTTAAATTAAAAACAAGAGGTTAACCGAAGAGATGGTAGCATCTTACAAGGATAAAGGAGAGAACTTACGCTTGCAGCATAAATACTGGAGTCACAGGACGTGGGCAAGGCACTAAATGAGTACTTTGCTTCAGTATTCGCCAAGGAAAAGACACAGAGGATAGTGAGAGCATTGTTGGACGTGCTAGGAGTGGTATAAACCTTTGAGAGTGTGTGCCCAAACTGGTGATATTCTTCTAAAAAAAAATTTGCATGTCATAGTATTTTTTTCTTTTTCTGGAAAACCATCAAAAAGGAAAGCACATTCTATTCCATAACATATTCCCATCACTAAGTCATCCACTGCTTCCATAGGCAATAGCGATATTTATTAAGTATCTTTTTTTTTAAAAATGGGTAGGGTTTAAAAAAAATCGAAAGGTGATACTGCATGCCAACAAAATGTTTGCTTGTACCATCTTGGGCACGCGTGCCATAGGTTTGGCATGTCTGAGCTAGGACATTGAGGTTAGGATGTAGGGACACATTTGGAAAAACATTGCCAAATTAGGAACAATACACATAGCTTTATGCAGGCAGGTGATTGATAAAGGTAGGACAGTCGATGTTAGCTACGTAGATTTTAGTCAGGCATTTAACGAGATCCCATATGGTAGGCTGTTGCAGAAGGATAAGACGCGTGGGATCCCCAGTGAATTGGTCACTTGGGTTCAGAATTGGCTTGCCCATAGAAAACAGATGGCAATGGTGCAAGGTTGTTACCCTGGCTGGAGATTCTGCAGAGATCATGCTGCGGCCTCCGTTGTTTGTGATATATTGAAAGATCTTGGATGAAAATGTAGATGGATAGATTATTAAGTTTGCTAGTGACACAAAGATTGCTAGGATTTGCAGATCGTGTACATGACTGTCAAGGGTTACAGATATGGTCAGAGAAAAGGCAGATGGATTATAATCCAAGCAAGGGTGAAGTGTTCCACTTTGGGAGGCCAAGTGTAAAGGAAAATGTGCAGTTAGTAAAGTAATAACCTCAAACACCATACACTGAACTGATTCTACATCCTAGAGACTAACTTTTAAGGACTCTTTACAGCTCAGCTCTCAGTGTTACTTCCCCCCCCCCCATAGTTTTTCTTCTTTGGCACATTGGTCGTCGGTCTTTGTTTATGCACAATTTCCCTTTTCCTGTAAATGTCTGAAAGAAAATGAATCTCAGAGTTGTATATATGCATACTTTGATAATATTAATAATAGAAATAAGTTTACTTTAACTCATGAAATTCTGCAGGTGTTGGAAATCCAAAGCAACACACACATGTTGGAGGAACTCAGCAGGTCAGGCAGCACCTATGGAGAGGAATAGACAATGGACAATCTGGTCCAAGGATTGAAAGAGAAGGGGAAAGAAGCCAGAAAAAGGTGGTGGGGAAGGGGAAGGAACACAATCTGGCAGGAGACAGGTGAAACCAGGTAAGGGAGAAGGTGGCAGGGTGGGGAAGATGGTATGAAATAAGAATATGGGAGGTAACTGGTTGAAGAGGTAAAAGGCCGAAGAGGGAATCTGTTAGGAGAGGACAGTGGACCATGGGAGAAAGGGAAGGAGGAGGGGCACCAGAGGGAGGTGATAGGCACTTGAGATGAGGTGATGCTACTTTAGTTAACTTTGCAATTCTTAACAGCATTGATCTGCAGAGGGATCTTGGGATCCAAGATGATAGTTCACTAAATGTGACCACAAAAGTAGATATGGTGGTAACCAAGGTGGATAGCATGCTTGCCTCCATTGGTGGACCTTTGAGTAAAAGAGTCAGCAAGTCTTGTTGCAGATAAACAAAACTTTTGCTTGGCGGCACAATGAGCATTGTGTCCAGTTCTGGTTGCCCCATTAATGGAAGGATGTGAAGGGTTTGGAAAAGCTGCAGAAGAGATTTACCAGGATGCCGCCTAGATTAGAGAGTATGAGCAATAAGGAGAGCTTTGTCAAACTTGAATATGCTGAGGCAGGAGCCGAGTGAAGTTTATAAAATTATAACAGGCATTGATATGCTGGACTAAGGGTTCCTAACCTGGGGTCTATGGACCCCTTGCTTAATGGCATTGGCCCATGGCATAAAAAAGGTTGGGAACCCCTGTGCTAGACAGTCATAATCTTTTTCCTGCCAGGTATAAATGTTAAATACAGTGGATTCCAGTTAACTGAGCCATCACCATCTCCTTTGCCTTTTGAAATCCACCTCACATGGCTTTGTCCATTGCCGCTTCTTCCTGCTCTGTAGTAATGTGTTCAAAAGGTGGAGCACAGTCACCAGGAAACCTATAGTAATTGAAAAGTCCGCACCTCTGACAAGTCTTTTAGCCTTGGATCATCAACCAATGCCTGAATTTTCTCAGTACACTTGTGAAAGTCTTGTACATCAATGGCGTGACCACAGTAAGTGATGCTTGGTTAAAGAATTCACACATGTTGCATAATGCTCTGAGCCCCTGATCTTCCAATCATTCTAAAGAGATTTTTGAGATGCTTCTCATCCTCCTTACCAGTAAGAATGATATCATCCAGGTAAAACTGAGCGCCTGGGCAACCTTGCAAAGCCTGGGCCAGTTTTCTGCCAGAGTGCAGGTGCAGAAGCTACTCCAAAAATAAGCCTATTATAGCAACAAAGTGCTTTGAGGGTGTTTATGGTGAGAAACATTTTGGACTCTTCTTCTATCTCTATCTGCTGGTTGGCTTCAGTTAAGTCCAGTTTGCTGAAGTGTTTTCCTCCAGAAATGTTTCTAAAGATTTCCTCTATTGTGGGCAGAGAGTATTAATCTACTTTCAGTACTGGGTTGATGGTGACCTTAAAATCACCACAGATAATGACAGACACATCTTTCTTGGCTACTGGGACCACAGGTGTTGCCTATGGGCTCCACTTAACCTGGGAAAGAATTCCTTCAGACTTCATGCAATCCAGATTACTGGCTACTGTATCACAGAT
The DNA here is from genome assembly GCF_030028105.1 of Mobula birostris. Classification (NCBI taxonomy): domain Eukaryota; kingdom Metazoa; phylum Chordata; class Chondrichthyes; order Myliobatiformes; family Myliobatidae; genus Mobula; species Mobula birostris. Next base: position 64,648,135 of record NC_092375.1, on the reverse strand, counting down.
GGTACGAGGAACTGGACAAGCTTTGTAAAACTTGGGTGCGGCACTTTAATCTATCAGTATTTTACCCTTGGTATGTTTGAGTTTTCCAATGCCATCCTTGAACACAGCTATGGTACCATCTGGTACCTTCCTTAATTCACTTTCAGTTGAGTCTATTGCAGGGGATTTGGCATGCGAATGGTGGATGGATCTCTCATCAAGTTGTAGTTGTTTCAGTCAATCATAGCCCCACATTACTGGCCCTCTTGTTTTTACTAAATACAAGCCTAGTATGGCTTGTTGGTTGATGCACTTCATTGTTACAAATGTCATTCTCACTGGAGTTATCTTTTCTCCAGTGTAAGTTCTTAGTTGGATAACTGTAGGCTTCAGTTTAGTACCTTTGAAATGCCGTTCAAACTCTGGCTCAGCAGCTTCAGTCATTCCACAGTTCCGTTTTAATTAATTTGCCAGCTACTTCTGGTGTAAGCCATATTGCTTGTCACCAGGCCATTGTCTCCCACACCATCACCGACTTTATCCGCTCAGGGGATCTCCCATCCACTGCTACCAACCTTATAGTTCTCACACCTCGCACTTCCCGTTTCTACCTCCTACCCAAGATCCACAAACCTGCCTGTCCTGGCAGACCTATTCTCTCAGCTTGCTCCTGCCCCACTGAACTCGTTTCTGCATACCTCGACACTGTTTTATCCCCCCTTGTTCAATCCTTCCTACCTATGTTCGTGACACTTCTCACGTTCTTAAACTTTTCGATGATTTTAAGTTCCCTGGCCCCCACCGCTTTATTTTCACCATGGATGTCCAGTCCCTATATACTTCCATCCCTCACCAGGAAGGTCTCAAAGCTCTCCGCTTCTTTTTGGATTCCAGACCTAATCAGTTCCCCTCTACCACCACTCTGCTCCGTCTAGCGGAATTAGTCCTTACTCTTAATAATTTCTCCTTTGGCTCCTCTCACTTTCTCCAAACTAAAGGTGTAGCTATGGGCACCCGTATGGGTCCTAGCTATGCCTGCCTTTTTGTTGGCTTTGTGGAACAATCTATGTTCCGTGCCTATTCTGGTATCTGTCCCCCACTTTGCCTTCGCTACATCGACGACTGCATTGGCGCTGCTTCCTGCACGCATGCTGAGCTCGTTGACTTTATTAACTTTGCCTCCAACTTTCACCCTGCCCTCAAGTTTACCTGGTCCATTTCCGACACCTCCCTCCCCTTTCTAGATCTTTCTGTCTCTGTCTCTGGAGACAGCTTATCCACTGATGTCTACTATAAGCCTACTGACTCTCACAGCTATCTGGACTATTCCTCTTCTCACCCTGTCTCTTGCAAAAACGCCATCCCCTTCTCGCAATTCCTCCGTCTCCGCCGCATCTGCTCTCAGGATGAGGCTTTTCATTCTAGGACGAGGGAGATTTCCTCCTTTTTTAAAGAAAGGGGCTTCCCTTCCTCCACTATCAACTCTGCTCTCAAACGCATCTCCCCCATTTCACGTACATCTGCTCTCACTCCTTCCTCCCGCCACCCCACTAGGAATAGGGTTCCCCTGGTCCTCACCTACCACCCCACCAGCCTCCGGGTCCAACATATTATTCTCCGTAACTTCTGCCACCTCCAACGGGATCCCACCACTAAGCACATCTTTCCCTCCCCCCCTCTCTCTCTGCTTTCCACAGGGATCGCTCCCTACGCGACTCCCTTGTCCATTCGTTCCCCCCATCCCTCCCCACTGATCTCCCTCCTGGCACTTATCCTTGTAAGCGGAACAAGTGCTACACATGCCCTTACACTTCCTCCCTTACCACCATTCAGGGCGCCAGACAGCCATTCCAGGTGAGGCGACACGTCATCTGTGAGTCGGCTGGGGTGATATACTGCATCCGATGCTCCCGATGTGGCCTTCTATATATTGGCGAGACCCGACGCAGACTGGGAGACCGCTTTGCTGAACACCTACGCTCCGTCCGCCAGAGAAAGCAGGATCTCCCAGTGGCCACACATTTTAATTCCACATCCCATTCCCATTCTGACATGTCTATCCACGGCCTCCTCTACTGTAAAGATGAAGCCACACTCAGGTTGGAGGAACAACACCTTATATTCCGTCTGGGTAGCCTCCAACCTGATGGCATGAACATCGACTTCTCTAACTTCCGCTAATGCCCCACCTCCCCCATCTGTTATTTATTTTTATACACACATCCTTTCTCTCGCTCTCCTTTTTCTCCCTCTGTCTCTCTGACTATACCCCTTGCCCATCCTCTGAGTTCCCCCCCCACCCCGTCTTTCTTTCCGGACCTCCTGTCCCATGATTCTCTCGTATCCCTTTTGCCAATCACCCGTCCAGCTCTTGGCTCCATCCCTCCCCCTCCTGTCTTCTCCTATCATATTGGATCTCCCCCTCCCCCTCCCACTTTCAAATCTCTTACTAACTCTTCCTTCAGTTAGTCCTGACGAAGGGTCTCAGCCTGAAACGTTGACTGTACCTCTTCCTAGAGATGCTGCCTGGCCTGCTGCGTTCACCAGCAACTTTGATGTGTGTTGCTTGAATTTCCGGCATCTGCAGAATTCCTGTTGTTTGCTTGTCTCCTGTTAGTTTTCACATTGTAAGTCTCAAAGACACACAGTCCTGTATCAGATTTTTCTATCAACTGCATGCAGATTAGTGCTTTTTGAAACTGCAACTTGACTTTTTAATCCTTTTCTCTTCTCTGTGCAGATCATTTATTTTTCTCTACCTAACACGCTCTTTGTACGTGTCCTACGTCAGTGGTCCCCAACCACCGGGCTGCAAAGATATGCCACTGGGCTGCGAGGAAATGATATGATTTGGCGATATGAAACGATACGAGTCAGCTGCACCTTTCCTCATTTCCTGTCACGCACTGTTGAACTTGAACACCCCCCACCCATTGGACAGTCCGCAAGAATATAGTCAATATTAAACCGGTCTGCGGTGCACAAAAGGTTGGGGACCCCTGTCCTACATCATTGCATTTTCTGCAAGTGCACCTTTAAATCTGCATTAGTCTGGTCTATTTGAGTCCCTTCGCCAACAGTAACAAAATCTGTTTGACCAGGCTGGTTCTGCTCAGATGTTGCAATTTTGAGCAAGCACATTTTTATTCCTGCCTGCAACTCAGTTGCGTCTCTGCTTGCTGTTTCCATTGACACATTTAAAAGAGTAGTTGAAATCACTGAGTTGTGTTTCAGTCAAGAGCCATTTTTGAATGTTTTCTTACAATATTCCATAAACTAAACAAACTCACAGTGCATCATTAAGCCCATCACTGAACTGACAATGCTTGGACAATCTCTTCAATTCAGCCACATAAAATGAAATGGACTTTCATTCCTTTTGATTCCACTTACAAAACCTAAAGTGTTCTGCAATCAACAATAGTTTTGGTTCTATTTGTTCCTGCATTATGTTCACCATAGCAGCAAAGCTCATTTTGGCTGGTTTGGTCAGAGCAGCCAAACCTTTAAGCACTTAGCAAAACAGATACTTGTTTTGATTGGCCTTTTCATTTGCTTCAAAGTACTACTCAATTCATTCAGAATACATGATACAGTTATCTACTGTGCAATTAAACATGCCTATCTTTCCAATGTTGCCAGCAAATTCTGCTTTATTTTATATTTTCACCCAGTATTTACTGTTTATAAACCTGTGAATTTCACCCATTTTATGCCTTTTTAAAAAACTTGAATGTCTCTCTCCCTTCCCAAAGAAACTTGTGTGGCACCTTTGTTTTGTTTTAAAACTCTAATCTCTGTCTCTCCCCTTCCAAAAGAAAAAGTGTAGCACTTCAGCAGGTGGGTAGTTATCTCGGGCTCCTTTTAAAACTTACTCATTGTCACTGTTATGCTTTGTAACTCCAGAAACTAATTAAAAGAAAACCACAGGAGCTACTAAATGGCTTACTTAGTTTTACTTTTGGTGAGGCACTCACTTTTGTCATGGTGACATAATGACATATGTCCTTCACGTACTTCTTACAGATAACCTATATTGAATTATGTGAACAAAGAATGCTTAATCAAGCAACATATTTACAATATTACTCAAATATTACAAGTATTAAATACACAACATTCAGCTAATCGGGGCAGTCACTTAATTGGGCCAAAGTGTACTGGTCCCAATGTCTCACAATTAAACAGAATCCACTGTGCTAGACACTGAAGTTGAGAGAGAAAAAGATTTTATAATATATATATATATATACACACACACACAGACTTTTACACACACAGATAGTGACAGGTGTTTGGAATGGTTTGCTAAGGGTCCAAGGGTTGTGGTAGAACCCCTCAAGCCAGTGGTATGTGCTAAATCTACAATAAGATGTTCTTGCGGACCTTTATGACCTTTCCTTAAGGTCATAAAGGACATACTCCACTTTGTATGTCCCCATCACTTTACCCTGGTTGTACAGCCATTGAACACAAGAGTACAGTTGACGTTTGGCCATGACCCTTCATCAGGACTGGGAAGAAATAGGAGGAGGTAGAGTGACTCTCTTCCATAAATATGACAAAGTAACCAGATCGACATTAGATCAACAGCAGCGAAGATGCTGAATGATGATCATGCTGTCATCATACTCCCTGGAGCTGGTTTAAAGTTTAACCGGATCATGTCTATCAAACAAAAAGTGCACTTTCCAATCCATGGACCACAAATATTTGCTTCCTTCTGCCCCCCTTCATACATCTACAACTTATGTTTGTATTTAAAAATATCAAGATCCAGTTTTTATCTGGGACTAAAGCGAAATAATAGATTTGTCTCCCTCACCTGAATCCGATTACCGAGCGGCTGGTTAATCGTTACGAACTAGGATGAAGTTATATTGCTCTGTATGGAAATCATTCAATTTTAACGAAGTTGAACTCACCTGGAAAACGTTCCCGTCCAGAATACAACGTCCAATGTGAAGGAAAATCTAGGAAATTGTATAGGTTATCAGCGGAACGCACTTGCAGACAATGCCCTTTTATCTTGCCCCTTAGCTACATAGTCTCCTCCCTGTCTCCTCGGAGTACTTGTTCCTGAAGTCAAAGCCAATTTTGCCCCACTCCCCCTTCATTCCGTTGTCAGTTACAGTGAAGGCAGTTTAAGTTCCTCGTTGAACTTTCTCTCCGCTTTAAAGTTTCTGTAGGCAACAGAATTACAAACAAAGCGCATGTTTGAACTTGTCTGAATTGCATTGCGCGCCTGTTAACTACACTAGGCTCCATTCAATAATTACAGTTGTCGATATCTGTAATTAGCAATCAGATCCCTGAATTTGTATTTGTATGATTGTTTATTGTACTGTTCGATGTGGAGAACAACGTATCAAAGGTTGTACAATTTTGACACACGGGAAAATCTCCAAAAATGACATCAAAAAACAAAATGTCCGCCAGCAGAAAAACGTCAAAAATCTGACCGATAACCATCAAATTGCAACTTTTTTTAAACCTTATGTTTTAATAAATGCTCTTTTCTCGGCCTGAAACGTTGACTGTACCTCTTCCTAGAGATGCTGCCTGGCCTGCTGCGTTCACCAGCAACTTTGATGTGTGTTCCTGGAATGAAAGTTGCATTTGTACTGACGTCATGACGTCATCAATGACGTGATCAAGGGACACGTATTAACTACTGACGTCATGACACATAATATGCTACCTTATGGTTTCTCAGATGCAGTCTTGCTCATCATCCTCTTCTATCACTGGCTCATTTGTCATATTGTCACAGTTGCCATCTTGGCAATGCCCACATGCACTGGTGCATTCCCACCCATGCTTTCTGCGGGTACACATTAGTGTTTTGCACCCTCCTGAACAGTTGCAGTGAATCATCTGAATAAGTACCTCTGGAGCAGGCCTTTTGTCTGTCATCACTGGAATGAGCTTTTCCTCTTCTACCCTCCATCCCCACTCAGACGGCTCCATTTCATCACTACAGCCCATCCACTCCATAACCTGGTAGTAAGTCCTCAGGGAGTGAAATTTACAGGCCGAGGTGGTTGGTGACAGTCTTTCAGGTGTGACGAAAGTCTTAGCTCTCGCAACTTTCTTGCAGAGCGTATTGTATCTGATAGATGCCAAGGAGTCATTCTGATTTCCATTGAACGCCACCATTGTTCACCACTGGTTTCCACAACATCCTGACTTTGCTTTGGTGAACAGAATGCTTTTGAACAGTCTCTGATTCCCTTTACTTTCTTGATGATTCTTTGGAATCCTGACTTTTTTCCAATCCCAAATACTCTGAGTCGCATCCAGTAAAGGCATGGAGAAACAATAGATCATTACAAGCTGCTTCTCCGAGTATCTGCTCGAGTATCTCCTTGACATTATAGGCATTTGATTTCGCATCGTCCAAGCGGAAATAGTCATAGTCATACTTTATTGATCCCAGGGGAAATCGGTTTTCGTTACAGCTGCACCATAAATAATAAATAGTAATATAACCATAAATAGTTAAATAGTAATATGTAAATTATGCCAGGAAATAAGTCCAGGACCAGCCTATTGGCTCAGGGTGTCTGACCCTCCAAGGGAGGAATTATAAAGTTTGATGGCCACAGGCAGGAATGACTTCCTATGACACTCTGTGTTGCATCTCGGTGGAATGAGTCTCTGGCTGAATGTACTCCTGTGCCCAACCAGTACATTATGTAGTGGATGGGAGACATTGTCCAAGATGGCAAGCAACTTGGACAGCATCCTCTTTTCAGACACCACCGACAGAGAGTCCAGTTCCATCCCCACAACATCACTGGCCTTATGAATGAGTTTGTTGATTCTGTTGGTGTCTGCTATCCTCAGCCTGCTGCCCAGCACACAACAGCAAACATGATAGCGCTGGCCACCACAGACTCGTAGAACATCCTCAGCATCGTCCGGCAGATGTTAAAGGACCTCAGTCTCCTCAGGAAATAGAGACGGCTCTGACCCTTCTTGAAGACAGCCTCAGTGTTCTTTGACCAGTCCAGTTTATTGTCAATTTGTATCCCCAGGTATTTGTAATCCTCCACCATGTCCACACTGACCCCCTGGATGGAAACAGGGGTCACCAGTACCTTAGCTCTCCTCAGGTCTACCACCAGCTCCTTAGTCTTTTTCACATTAAGCTGCAGATAATTCTGCTCACACCATGTGACAAAGTTTCCGACTGTAGCCCTGTACTCAGCCTCATCTCCCTTGCTGATGCATCCAACTATGGCAGTCATCCGAAAACTTCTGAAGATGACAAGACTCCGTGCAATAGTTGAAGTCTGAGGTGTAAATGGTGAAGAGAAAGGGAGACAAGACAGTCCCCTGCGGAGCATGTCCAGTGCAGTTTGTTACCACTACATGGTAGAGCAAGAGTACGAGGAGATCTGTGTCTTCTCCAACAAGGGTGGTAGATTTGAAAACAGACATTGTGACGGCTGCTTTTGCGATCTCAATGTCGGCATCTCCTTCAGCTTGAATCACTTAGCAGCCTCTCGGTCGCAAACGTTCCATGATGAGCTGGATAATTACCTGCTTGTTTGCCTCATGCGACACAAAGTCCTACTTTTTTCCAACAGATTTTGTCGCCCCTGTAATGTTCACCTTGTTTGCATTCAAATTTCTACTTCGACACTGATGAGTACAGTCCTTTATGCTTGGCCCAACTCCATAACCATCAAACACTACAGTGGCTCAGGCATAGTGTTTGACAGTGAATGAGGAATAGTCATCGTGGCCAAGTGGTTAAGGCGTTCGTCTAGTGATCTCAAGGTCACTAGTTCAAGCCTCAGCTGTGGCAGCATGTTTGTGCCCTTGAGCAAGGCACTTAATCATACATTGTTCTAGTTTGTGCGAGGAGTGGTGCCCCACATAGACTTCCAATCTGCCCTTTGTAAGGCATGAAAATGCCCGACGCAGGCCTCTCATGGTCTGAGTCAACGTTCCCTCCCTCCCTCCCATCTGCAATTGCTGTAGGTGCACGCCTCTGTCCATTTTAAGCGGTGCAGAAGTGATCCCCCATCTAGAACATAATGATCTGTCAATGGGACCATCTGTATGACAGCATTGTCCGATTTGGAGGTGACATAGTCCTTTATTGCCTCTGCCAGTTGTGGCTTATCTGGCTGGCACAAGATGTTCTTTGCTTCAAACAAAGACATTGGATATGGACAGAGTTCATAGTTCATCACTTCGTCCAGCCGGAGATCACCTGTCTGTGACACAACTAGGAACCTCTGGAATAACAACGCTGGATCTATGGTACGGTCTTCAGCAATTCTGACTGCCCTGCTGGATGCTAGTGTCTTGACCTTTGAACTCCTTTTGTCTGAATACAAGAAAACAGAGAAAACGTCCATCTTCCTAACTACCAGTATGTCATTTCCTATTGCGAACAGGTCATGTACATTGACATCCTCATTGGGGGATCGTTGGTTGTGTTGTTGGGGGAGTCAGAACATATGGAGTCAAAGTCAGAGAGAACATTGTTAGGGAAACCTAAATTGATTGAAACAATAAGATATTTGGATTAACAGTGGCAATAATCATTAAAATACTATGAATACATCATGACATCATGAAATAATAGTTCATAGTTCTGGCGATAAAACACACCCTGCGGGTATTCCCATTCATATTTTATACCACAATTATGACACTACCATTGTTAGAAACAGTGGAATATAGCAAAATAAGACAGGTATGGGTCCGATTCTTTTATTGGCAGCCATTTTTTTAACGTCAGATTTTGTCCAACTTTTGATATGTTGTTCAGTATGTCTGAAAGTACAAGAAATGACCATAAAACGTTTTTTCACAATTTTTTTGGGGTAGGGGTATTTTGGCGCTATATTGAAAGCATTGCAAACAATTTCAACCCGTGTGTGCATATGTGTGCAACTGTTTAAAGTGTGCAATCATTGAACCTAGTTATGGCAGCATTTCGGCGAGGTCCTTCCAAATGTCCAAGGAACGAGTCCTCTAAATCTCCTCATATTTTATTTCTAAATACAGGTCTTAAATGTAAATTTCAAGCCGAAAGCATCATCCTACATTCAGCCTAGTTCTCAACCCACACTGTCGTTGATTCCTTCAAACAGCAACCGCAAATATTGCTTTATAATGTAACAGATCTTCGCCATTTGCATATTTAAGATATCAAATACATTGAACGAGGCTGTCTCATGTCCGTTGTTACCCTATGCTCCTTTCGACTAAGAATCTGACTTTAAAACTTGTTCTTTTAATCTATCTGTCTGTATGTTAAGAAGAAACACAATCCACTGTTATAACTAAAATCTGCATGTTAAACTTAACATCAGCAATTACACAACGTCTAACACACCCGGATATTTGACTGTAGTTTCTAATTTCAGTAAAGTATTCAATTTTCCCATGCTGTTTAATGTTTTGAGCAATTGTGACTCGCACCAGGTTACACGTTATCAGAGTTTACTAAAATAAGACCATAAAACAAAGGAGCAAAGTTAGGCCGCTCAGCCCGTCAAGTCTGCTCCTTCATTCCATCATGGCTGATTTATTAACCCTTTCAATCCTATTCCACTGCCTGCTTCCTCCCCCCCAACCCGTAATTGTTGACGCCCTGACTAACCAAGAACCTCTGTTTTAAATATTCTTGATAACTTGGCTTCCACCGCACCCGTGGCAATAAATTCCACAGATTCACCACCCTCTGGCTAAGGAAATTTCTTCTCATTTCTGTTTTAAATAGACATCCTTCTATCCTGAGGCTATCTCCTGTGATCCTAGACTCATCCACTACTGGAAACATCCTCTCCACATCCACTCTATCTAGGTCTTAATATATTCGATAGGTTGTAATCAGAATTTCCCTCTGAACTCCAGCGAGTATACTAGGCCAAGAGACATCAAATGATTCTCATAGGTTATCCCTTTCATTCCCAGAATCATTCTCGTGCAAGCAAAGGGGCCCGAAACTGATCACAATACTCCAAGTGTGGTCTGACTAATGCCTTATAAAACCTCCTGTTCTTGCATTCCAGTTCTCTTGAAAAGAATGTCAACATTACGAACCTCTGAATGTTGTAACTGTGAACAAAGTCACCAGAGAGAGAATGACGTTAGTGGATATAGAAGTTTATTCAGCATAATGAGCAGCTATTTGAGATACTCTTGTAAGAAGCCTCCCGACGTAATATGACATGACATTTTTATATGCCAAAGATCAAAGGTAACAGGACAATTCTTTAGTTACAATGTATCTACAATACTCCCTTTGAATTACATATAGTTTCACTCTCCTCCTTCTTCGCACCCACACTAAAACCCAAAATGAATGTTAATCTTCACTGACTCTAGGCCACATTCATGCATATGGAAAATGATAATGGGGGCAAGAAAATGGCAGACAAACTGAATAAGTATTTTGCACCAATCTTCACTGTAGAAGACACTAGTAGAATGGTGGAAGTTCCCAGGCGTCAGGGGTCATGAAGTATGTGAAGCTACCATTTAGAGAGAGAAGGTTCTTGGAAAACTGAAAGGTCTGAAGGTAGATAAGTCACCTGGACCAGTAGATGTACACACGGGGGTACTGAAAGAGGAGGCTGAAGAGATAGTGGAGGCATTAGTAATGATCTTTAAAGAACCATTAAATTTTGGAATGGTTTGGGAAGGCTGAAAAATTGCAAATGTCACTCCATTCTTCAAGAAGGGAGAGAGGCAAAAGAAAGGAAACTATAGGCCAGTTAGTCTGACCTCAAGTGGTTGGGAAGATGTTGGAGTGGTTTATTAATGATGGGGTCTTAGGGTACTTGGAGGCACATGTTAAAATAGGCCACAGTCAGGTATGATTTCCTCAAGAGAAAATCTTGCCTGACAAATCCGTTGGAATTCTTTGAAGAAATAACAAGCAAGATAGACAAAGGAAAATTGGTTGATGTTGTGTACTTGGATTTTCAGAATGCCTTTGACAAAGTACCACTCATGAGGCTGCTTAACAAGCTAAGAGCCCATGGTATTACAGGAAAGGTTCTTGCGTGGATAAAGCAGTGGCTGATTGGCAAGAGACAAAGAGTGGGAATAAAGGAAGCCTTTTCTGATTGGCTGGGTGACTAATGCTGTTCCACAGAGGTTTGTATTGAGACCGATTCTTTTTTTGTTATATGTCAGTGATTTGGATATTGGAATTGATGCAAAGTTTGCAGATGATATGAAGAGAGGTGGAGGGGCAGATAGTTTTGAGGAAGTTATTTCTTCAGTGGTTTGAACGGGGCACGACTGTGCAAGCGCGTGGGGGTCGGCCAGTGAGAACAGCGGGAAGAGTTTAAAAGCAAGCAGAGTTGAAAAATTGACGGTTATTTTTTCAGCGGTTTGAACTGGGCACGACTGCGCAAGCGCGTGGAGGTCGGCCAGTGAGAACAGCAGGAAGAGTTTAAAAGGGAGTCAGATTTACAGAGCGATCGTCGGAGTAGTGGGAGACAGAGTAGGAAGGCTTTGGCTCAACAGGGCTTTGGCGATAAAGGGTTGAGGCCAGGTAGATTATCTGTTTAAAATAAAGACAGAGAGTATGTCTGTGAGGCTGGTTTTCTGTGCTTTGTGTCAGATGTGGGAGGTCCTGGAGACTCCCAGCCTCCCGGATGGCCACATCTGCGCCAGGTGCGTTGAGCTGCAGCTCCTTAGAGACCGCATAAGGGAACTGGAGTTGCAGCTCTATGACCTTCATCTGGTCAGGGAGAGTGAGGAGGTGTTAGAGAGGAGCTTATAGGCAGGTAGTCACTCCGGGACCACAGGAGATAAAGAAGTGGGTAACAGTCAGGAGAGTGAAGGGCAAGAAACAGGTACTAGAGAGTACCCCAGTGGCTGCCCCCCTTAACAATAAGTATTCCTGCTTGAGTACTGTTGAGGGGGAGGCCTACCTGGAGGAAGCAACAGTGGTAGTGCCTCTGGCACAGAGTTTGGCCCTGTGGATCAGAAGGGTAGGGAAGGGAAGAGGATGGCAGCAGTGATAGGGGACTCTGTAGTTAGGGGGTCAGACAGGCGATTCTGGGGATGCAGGAAAGAAGCGCGGATGGTAGTTTGCCTCCCAGGTGCCAGGGTTCGGGATGTTTCTAAAAACAGACTACAGGGAGTTAGGAAAGAAGTTGAGAAGCAGGACTTCAAAAGGTAGTAATCTCGGGATTACTGCCTGTACCACATGACAGTGAGTACAGGAATAGAATGAGGTGGAGGATAAATGCATGGCTGAAGGAAAGGAGCAGGGGGCAGGGATTCAGATTTTTGGATCATTGGGACCTCTTCTGGGGCAGGTGTGACCTGTACAAAAAGGATGGGTTGCACTTGAATCTGAGGGGGACCAATATCCTGGCAGGAAGGTTTACTAAGGCTATTGGGGAGAGTTTAAACTAGAATTGCTGGGGGTAGGAACTGAACTGAGGTGACGGAGGAAAGGGAGATTGGCTCACAAATAGAGAAAGCTTGGAGACAGTGTGAAAGGGAGGATAGGCAGGTGATAGAGAAGGGACGCGCTCAGTCTGATGGTTTGAGATGTGTCTATTTTAATGCGAGGAGTATCATGAATAAAGTGGATGAGCTTAGAGTGTGGATCAGCACTTGGAGCTATGATGTTGTGGCCATTACAGAGACTTGGATGGCTCAGGGGCAGGAACGGTGACTTCAAGTGCCAGGCTTTAGATGTTTCAGAAAGGACAGGGAGGGAGGCAAAAGAGGTGGGGGCGTGGCACTGTTGATCAGAAATAGTGTCACGGCTGCAGAAAAGCAGGAAGTCATGGAGGGGTTTTCTACAGACTCTCTGTGGGTGGAAGTTAGGAATAGGAAGGGGTCAATAACTCTACTGGGTGTTTTTTTATAGACCACCCAATAGTAACAGGGACATCGAGGAGCAGACAGGGAGACAGATTCTGGAAAGGAGTCATAATAGCAGGGTTGTTGTGGTGGGAGATGTTAACTTCCCAAATATTGATTGGCATCTCCCTACAGTGAGGGGTTTAGATGGGGTAGAGTTTTATTTAGGTGTGTTCAGGAAGGTTTCTTGACACAATATGTAGATAAGCCTACAAGAGGAGAGGCTATACTTGATCTGGTATTGGGAAATGAACCTGGTCAGGTGTCAGGTCTCTCAGTGGGAGAGCATTTTGGAGACAGTGATCACAATTCTATCTCCTTTACCATAGCACTGGAGAGGGATAGGAACAGACAAGTTAGGAAAATGTTTAATTGGAGTAAGGGGAACTATGAGGCTATCAGACAGGAACTTAGAAGCATAAATTGGAAACAGGTGTTCTCAGGGAAATGTACAGAAGAAATGTGGCAAATGTTCAGGGGATATTTGCGTGGAGTTCTGCATAGGAACGTTCCAATGAGACAGGGAAAGGATGGTAGGATACAAGATCCATGGTGTACAAAGGCTGTTGTAAATCTAGTCAAGAAGAAAAGAGGAGCTTACAAGAGGTTCAAAAAACTAGGTAATGATAGGAATCTAGAAGATTATAAGGCTAGCAGGAAGGAGCTTAAGAATGAAATTTGGACAGCCAGAAGGGGCCATGAGAAGGCATTGGTGGACATGATTAAGGAAAACCCCAAGGCATTCTACAAGTACGTGAAGAGCAAGAGGAGAAGATGTGAGAGAATAGGACCAATCAAGTGTGACAGTGGAAAAGTGTGTATAGAACTGGAGGAAATAGCAGAGGTACTTCATGAATACTTTGCTTCAGTATTCACTACGGAAAAGGATCTGATGATTGTAGGGATGACTTGCAGTAGACTGAAAAGCTTAAGAATGTAGATATTAAGGAAGAGGATGTACTGGAGCTTTTGGAAAGCATCAAGTTTGATAAGTCACCGGGACTGGGCGGGAAGTACCCCAGGCTACTGTGGGAGGTGAGGGAGGAGATTGCTGACCCTCTGGCAATGAACTTCGCATCATCATTGAGGACGAGAGAGGTTCCAGAGAATTGGAGGGTTGCGGATGTTGTTCACTTATTCAAGAAAGAGAGTAGGGATAGCTCAGGAAATTATAGGCCAGTGAGTCTTATTTTAGTGGTTGGTAAGTTGATGGAGAAGATCCTGAGAGGTAGGATTTATGAACATTTGGAGATCTAAGGGGCATTGCTTTGTGGATCCAGAACTGGCTTGCCCACAGAAAGCAAAGAGTGGTTGTAGACGGGTCATGTTCTGCATGGAGGCCGGTGACCAGTGGTGTGCCTCAGGGATCTGTTCTGGGACCCATACTCTTTGTGATTTTTATAAATGACCTGGATGAGGAATTGGAGGAATGGATTAGTAAATTTGCTGATGACACAAAGGTTGGGGGTGTTGTGGATCGTGTGGAGGGCTGTCAGAGGTTACAGTGGGACATCGATTGGATGCAACACTGGGCTAAGAAGTGGCAGATGGAGTTCAATCCAGATAAGTGTGAGGTGGTTCATTTTGGTAGGACAAATACAATGGCAGAATTTAGCATTAACGGTAAGACTCTTAGCAGTGCGGAGGATCAGAGGGATCTTGGGGTCCCAGTCTATAGGACACTCAAAGCTGCTACACAGGTTGATTCTGTAGTTAAGGTGGCATACGGTGCAATAGCCTTCATCAATCGTGGGATTGAGTTTAAGAGCCGAGAGGTAATGTTGCAGCTATATAGGACCCTGGTCAGACCCTACTAGGAGTACTGTGCTCAATTCTGGTCGCTTCACTACAAGAAGGATGTGGAAACCATGGATAGGGTGCAGGGGAGATTTACAAGGATGTTGCCTGGATTGGGGAGCATGCCTTATGAGGATAGGTTGAGTGAACTCGGCCTTTTCTCTTTGGAGCGACGGAGGATGAGAGGTGACCTGATAGAGGTGTACAAGATAATGAGAGGCATTGATCGTGTAGATAGTTAGAGACTTTTCCCCAGGGCTGAAATGGCTAGCATGAGAGGGCATAGTTTTAAGGTGCTTGGAAGTAGGTACAGAGGAGATGTCAGGGGTAAGTTGTTTTTTTTTTTTTTTTTTTACGCAGAGAGTGGTGAATGCGTGGAATGGGCTGCCAGCGGCAATGGTGGAGGTGGAAATGATAAGGTCTTTTAAGAGACTCCTGGATGGCTACATGGAGCTTAGAAAAATAGAGAGCTATGGGTAAAGCCTATGTAGTTCTAAGGTAGGGACATGTTCGGCGCAGCTTTGTGGGCTGAAGGGCCTGTATTGTGTTGTATGTTTTCTATGTTTCTAGGTAGAGAGGTTACAGAAGGATTTAGACAGAGTGGGAGAATAGGTGAAGAAGTGGGAAATGGAATATAGTGTTGGGAAGTGCATGGTCATGCACTTTGGTAGAAGAAATGGAAGTGCTATTTTCTAAATGGAGAGAAAAGACAAAAAAAACTGAGGAACAAAGGGACTTGGGAGTCCTTGTACAGGAGTCCATTAAGGTTAATTTGGGGGTTGAGACTGTGGTGAGGAAGGCAAATGTGATGTTAGCATTCATTTCAAGAGGGATGTAATGTTGAGACTTTATAAAGCACTGGTGAGGTCGCACTTGCAGTATTGAGAGAAGTGTTGGGCACCTTATCTTAGAAAGGATCTGCTGAAACTGGAGAGGGTTCAAAGGAAGTTCATGAAAATGATTCGAGAATTGAATGGCTTGGCATATGAAGAGCATTTGATGGCTCTGGGCCTGTACTCACTGGAATTCAGAAGAATGAGTGACCTCATTGAAACTTATCGAATGGTGAAAGGCCTTGATAGAGTGGATGTGGAGAGATGTTTCCTCTGGTGGGAGAGTCTAAGACCAGAGGACACAGCCTCCGAATAGAGGGGCATCCTTTTAGAACAGAGATGGTGAGGAATTTCTTTAGCCAGAGACTGGTGAATCTGTGGAATTCTTTGCACGGGGCAGCTGTGAAGGCCAAGTCTTTATGTATGTTTAAGGCAGAAGTTGACAGGTTATTGATTGGTCAGGGCATGAATGGATGCAGAGAGAATGCAGGAGACTGGGGCTAAGGGGAAAATTGGATCAGCCATGATGAAATGGCGGACAAGACCAGATGGCCAAATGGCCTAATTCTGCTCCTGCATCTTAGGGTCTTATATGCTGGTGACTGAAGTCTAATTGTTCCGAGCTGTGTTTTAAATCCAGTCTGCAATCCACATTCAAATCTGAAGACTGGTTGCTGGTGAAATTAATATTTGTTATATACCCTAACTCCAGAATATGCCGAAATTTGCCTTACTCACCACTGACTCAGCCTGCAAGTTAACCTTTAGGGGATCCTGCACAAGAACTCTCAAGTCCCTTTGCACCTCAGATTTTTGAATTATCACCCCATTTAGAAGATAGTCTACACTTTTATTCCTTCGACCACGGTGTACACTTCCCTATACTATATTCTATCTGTCACTTCTTTGCCCATTCTCCCAATCCATCCAAGTCCTGTTGCAGGTTCCCTGCTTTCTCAAAACTATCTGCCCCTCCACCTATCTTTGTATCATCTGCAAACTTGGCCACAAAGCCATGAATTCCATCATTCAAATTGTTGACATATTATCTGAAACGAAGGTGTCCCACTACCAACCCCCGTGGAACACCAGTTGCCACTGGCAGTCAACCTTTATTCCAACCCTGTGCCTCCTGCCAGTCAGCCAATCTTCTATCAATGCTAGTGTCTTTCCTGATATACCATGGGCTCTTATCTTAAGCAGCTTCATGTGCAGCACCTTGTCAAAGGCCTTCTGAAAATCCAAGTACAAAACACCCATTGACTCCCCTTTGTTTATCCTGCCAGTCATTTCCTCGATGAATTCCGACAGACTTGTCAGGCAAAATATCCCCTTAAAGGAAACAATGCTCATTCTGGCCTACTTTATCAATTACCCTGAAATAATGATCTCATACATAATAATGAACTCCAACTTCTTCCCAACCACTGAAGTCAGGCTAACTGGCCTAGTTTCCTTCTTTCTGCTTCCCTCCCTTCTTAAAAAAAAATGGAGTGACACTTGCAATTTTCCAGTCCTCCAGAACCATTCCAGAATCTAGTGATTCTTGAAAAATTCTTGAAATACCTCCACAATCTCTTCAACTACCTCCTTCAGAACTCTGGGGTGTAGTCCATTTGACCTATCTACCTTCAAACCACTCAGCTTCCCAAGCACTAAATCCTTAGTAATAGCAACTAGGCTCACTTCTGCCCCCCCCCCCCACCCCAACTCTTTCAATTTCTGGCATAAAGCTAGTGAATTCCATAGTGAAGAATGCTATTTTTGGTTTGTCTGCCATTTCTTTGATCCCCCATTATTGCTTCTCCAGCATAATTTTTCAGTATTTCACTATCCATCTCGCCTCTATTTTACTCTATATATGAGTGAATATGCTTGTGAGTGTAAAGTACCATACTATTTGCTATCCCACTTACAAATGAAACAAAAACAAACATAGAAAACAAAAACATTTTCACGGCCAAAATAATTTTAAAAAAATCAAAATTAAACATGTTCTATAATGCCATATAATACTTCACTGGTTATGTTCTATGTTCTAAGTGGAACAGGTAAAGATAGATACAACTGTAACAATGCTATGCAAAAATTAAACTGCCAGTACGTTACTTGCCACAGATTTATCATTATCAAAACCTGTTCTGAAACAGGTTATTTGGAACTCACGGTACTCCGGAGATTGTAACATTGAGGCAAATGCGAAGATGAGCGCCAGCTGCTTGTCTTTTGTTTTGCTATCTCAGAGCCTGCTGCTGTGCCTGGTTTTCTCCGTTTACGATATGGACTTAGACTACAGACTGTTTTTCAGTCTTATAGTTTCTTTTTATATGTTGTGTTTTCCACCCAATCTTTCTCGTTCTTCTTGTGCGGGGAGGGGGATTTGGGGATTGATGTGCCTGTTCCGTTTTGTTAATTTTTTTGTGCGGGAGGAGAGATGTGCCTGCTGTTTTTTTTGAGCGGGGAGGTGGATTTGGCGATCGGTGACTGTGCTGCCTTTCCTTTCTTGGTTTCATGGCTACCCGGAGAATAATAATTTCAGAGTTATATACTTTGTTAATAAATGAACCTTTGATTGAAATCCACTGCAAATGTTTTTGCCTTGATATACATCTGTCAGATTTGGCATGGATAGACAAACCTCAGCATTCCAATCTTGATTTACATTTGTCAAAGGCCTTACCTGTATCAAATGGTTATTTCACCAACATGGGAGCTCGGAGGATGGATAGGCACTGCAAACATAACCTGGAGAATGCACTGATTTTTTTTTCCAATGAAGAGCTATACCTAGATATGCGCAAAGTGAAAAGACAGAAGCAATGTCACAAGGTTGTGAATGGGAATTTACCAGACTCATGCACCTACAGGCCTAGGTGCATACGGATGTCTGCACTTGAGGTTAATCATCCTTTGCCTGTCATTTAATGCTGAAGTATTAAAGCCATATACTTACTGCCTACGCCAAGCAGACCATAAAACTGGTTGAGACTGCATTACTGCTTCCTTCCTGTTATGAAAAAGTGTCAACACAAAATAATCTGCAGATGCTGTTGTCAAAGGAACACTCACAATGCGCTGGAGGAACTCAGCAGGTCAGTCAGCATCAGTTGAAAAGATTAGTCGACGTTTCGGGCCGAAACCTTTCGTCGGGACTGAAGGAAGAACTTTGGGGAGGGTTTGAAGAATGCTGGTAGTTGAAAAAACAGTAATTTTAAAGACAGTGGGGTGGGGGAGGGGAAGCAAGGAGGTGATTGGCAGGAGAACAATAGTAGAAGGAGGCAGAACTATGAAGGAGAATTGAGATACTCTGCATTTTCACAAACAGCCTGTGAATGTAAAGGAACAATATACCATCCATCTCTAATTGAGAAATATATTTATGCGACAAGTTAGAAGTTACTCGAATCATGATTATTTTAAATTAAAATATACCTATAAGCTATCAAATCACATCAATTATCCAAAATGGGCCAATTTCACATTCACTGGAACACAATCAATTCTGATGAGCTTGGGGAAAGCACTGATAATCAAATGGCACAAAAATGGAAAGGCAGAAATAACAATTACTATTCTCAAACAAAGTAACAACTGCTAATTTTAAAATGCCTGATTATTTCCAGAGATAATGCAAAGAGAGTCTAGAAATTACTGGTTAAAATAAAGCTACAATTATAAAATACAGATCTTACTGATTAAAGTTGTGCTATTATAGGGCAGATGGTGGAAAAAAACAATTCTCAGACAACTGTACAATTAAGGATTAATGGTAAAGTTCAGATAACATGAGGTGAAATAGAAAATTATCAACATGTAGTGGTGCTGCAGGTCCAACTGCTCCAGATACTCAGGTTAGACCACAAAACACAGAAGAATTAGGCTATTTGCTCCATCCAGTCTGCTCTGTCATTCATTCATGGATGATTTATCTTCCCTCTCAACCACCTTCTTCTGCCTTTTCCCCATATCCACTGACACCCTTACCAATCAAGACCCTATTAACATCCACTTTAAATATACCAAATGACTTGGCCTCCATATCTGTCTGTGGCATGAATTCTAGATTCACCAGCTTCTGGCTAAATAAATTTGTCATTTGTTTCTAAAGGGACGTCCTTCTATTCTGTGGCTGTACTCTCTGGTTCCAGACTCTCCCACTGTTGGAAACCTAAAACAGAGGAGCTGAGTTAGGTCATTTGGCCCATCTAGTCTGCTGCACCATTTCATCATGGCTGATCCAATTTTCCTCTCAGCACCAATCTCCTGCCTTTGCCCTGGATCCCATTGTGCCCTGATCAATCAAGAATCTGCCTTAAGTATACATAAAGACTTAGTCTCCACAGCTGTCTGTGGCAAAGAATTCCAGATTCACCACTCTCAGGCTAAAGAAATTCCTCTTCATCTCTGTTCTAAAAGGACTCCCCTCTAATCTGAGACTATGTTCTCTGGTCTTAGACTCTCCACCATAGGAAACATGCTCCCCACATCCACTATCACCATTTGATAGGTTCCAAGGAGGTCACCCCTCATTCTTCTACATTCTAGTGAATACAGGCCCAGACCCATCAAATGCTCTTCACATCACAAGCTATTCAATCCTGGGATCATTTTCATGTGCCTCCTTTGAACTCTACCCAAGATAAGGTGCCTGAAACTGCTCACAATACTCTAAGTAAAGCCCCACCAGTACTTTATAAAGTCTCAACATTACATCCTTGCTTTTATATTCTAGTCCTTTTGAAATGAGTGCTAACAATGCATTTGTCTTCCTCACCAGACTCAACCTGCGAATTAACCTTTAGGGAATCCTGCACAAGGACTCTCAAATCACTTTTTGCCTTTGTTTTGTATTTTCTGTCCATTTAGAAAATAGTCAACCCTTTCATTTCTTCTACCAAAGCATCCTCTCCATGTATACTCTATCTAGTATTATGTTTCAATCCAATTTCCCCCACCCCTCCCCATTCTTCTAACCTGAATGATCTACCCTGCATGTTTCTCATTTTGACAGGTGGGCTTCCTTCCACATTATAAAGTTCTGAAAGTTTTAAGTTAATTGGCTAGTGTCTAGGTGAGTGGGCCCAGGCACCTGGACACTCAACAGCCTGAAGCTCTACAAATTTAAATGCTGAAAAGACAAAGTAGTGACTGGTATATCATATAACAATCAGGCAACAAATTTATTTTGTGATTTGTTGTACATGGCTGTGTACAGTTATGGTTCAGTGTGTTGTATGACAAGGAACAATGAAGATCAACATCGACACATACAAATGCAGCATTGTAATCAAGAACAAGGAGGCTGATATACCCAGTTGTTCATTGGTACAAGTTTAAAATACATGCACAAAGAAACCAGCATTCCATTAAAAATTATTTAATTTGAAGTACATTTTCCTCTGAGAAATTTGTTTGCTCCAATTTTCAAGCATTAAGATAGGATATTTGTCACAGTAACTACTTCATATACATAGCTCAGTTTAGAAGCAACCCACATTCTATTCATTCCTTTAAATAGCTTTCAATTATATCAGCGAAAACATGCACCATTCACATGCCTGGATCTGGTGACCACCAGTCAAAGTCTGAGAAGCTTAAGTGAGGAGACTCAGTTGCCTACTGCCAGTACATGTAAAACGTAGAACAGGCACTGTAAGTGAAATGAAATGTACAGAGCTGGAGATTTTCAAAGATATATTTCAAAATTCGTGCAGTTCTCATTTCTTCCTCCTCCCTAGTGTTGCTCTAGTTCTATGATGAAGTTAAAATAGGACTCTTGAGTAAGATGTGCAAGTGATCAATGTTAGGATTTAACCCGTTTAAATTCAGCATCAAATCAGTGAAAAACAGTCTCAGATTAAGAGTGCAAAATTGCAAGTCCTGAACTTTAATTTCATATAGTCATTTGATAATTACACAGCAATACTTTATCCTGCAATTAAAGTACCAGCATTCATTTCTGTATCTTGATAATACCTAAAAGGCACTTTCAATTCATGCTTTAATTATAACTTGCTGTGTCCAAATATTGGAAGGCAAACAAATCATGAGGAAAATGGCACAGCGGAAGCTTTGAGGAACGGCCGTATTCCCTGTCCATCTGGAACAAAAAGATCAGAGTACATATGACATTTGATATCTTTTACATTACTTCCTTCAGCTGTCTGCAAAGGATAATACTTTGTGAAATTACATTACTTTCTTTTTAGAAATGCCAAGTGACTGTGTGTGAGAGAAAATAAACATTATTGTGCATGAATTCCAAAATATACCATTTATCTGAAGGAGATCTTCATTGGATCAAACTGGGCTTGTACTTCCCACCAGGTAGATAGAACTGATTATCAACTTAAAACATCACAAAGCACTTTGCAGATAATGTGTGAAGCTGGTAGATTTCCTGCACTCTTACATGTTATTCCAACACACAAACTGCACTTAAAAAAAACATTTATACAATTATAATACCCTTAATATCTATAGCTAAACAAATACAGATGTGCTTCAAGGGTGTACAGAAAACAGAATGACAGCGTGTAAAAGGGAACAGGAGAATCAGAGTCCCGGTCTGCTAAAATGAGCACACAATCAGATCTCTGCTCTATGAACTCAGGAGCTGGTGTGTTAAAAGGAATCTTTAAAGCAGCGTGCCTAACTAAATGTCAAAGCATCAGGATTTCTATCTAGACTCTCAGATTATCAGAGTTTTATGGTATTTTAATGTAGGAACTGCTCCAAGGAACAACAATTTATGATTGAGATTATCTGCTTTTCTTAGTAAAATAATGAGGCATTTATCATTAATGATAAACATAGAGAAACTATTCTGCTCTTCACTACAGTGCCATGGCACTTCAGGTCCCAGCAGCACTATAGTGCAGAGCTTGCTCGGATATTAAGAGCCCAATCATAGTTTGAATCCAAAATATTTTTTTTTTTACTCCAAGCTCATCTGAATCCCCGTCATTGAGTGCTCTCACAACCTACAGACTCTCTTTCGAAGAATCTTCATCTCATGTTCTCATTATTTTTGCTTATTTATTATTACGTTTTTCTTTTTGTATTTGCATAGTTTGTCATCTTTTGCTCATTGATTCTGTTATGGTTATTATTATATTATGGATTTATTGAGTATGCCCACAAGAAAATGAATCCCAGGATTGTATATGGTGACAAATATGTACTTTGACTAAAAATTTACCGAGTACTTGCGTAAATCCACACTATTCTAGTGCAGACTTGCGAAGAAGTCCATGATTTTAACAACTGAGGTAAAGAGGACTGCAGTGTTAATAGGAGATTCCACAGTCAGAGGAACAGAGACAAGATTCTGCGGACGCAATAGAACATCAGGATGGTATCCTGCCTCCCTGGTGCCAGGATCATGGACGTCTTGGATCGGCTCCATGGCATTCTCAAGGGTGAAGGCGAGTTGCCAGAAGTCTTTGTGCATATTGACATCAATGACATAGGTAGAGAAGGTAGGTAGGTCCTGAAGAGAGATTCTAGAGAGCTAGGTAGAGAGCTGAAAACAAGACTTCCAGAGCAGGTGAATGTGTGGCTGAGGAACTGGTACAGGGGGCGGGGGTTTAGATTTATGGATCATTGGGATCTCTTCTGGGGAGAAGGTACGACCTGTACAAGAGGGACGGCTTACACTGGAGCCCGAGGAAGTCCAATATCCTTGCCGGCAAGTTGGCTAGAGTTGTTCGGGAGGAATTAATCCAATCTGGCATGGGTTTGGGAACCGGAGTAATAGTGCTGAGGATGAAGTACAAACAAAGGCAAAGTGTATGAGACTCCTAGCGAGGATAAGTTGGTGACAGGGTAAAATTAGTCAACAGGATGAATTATAATGCCAAAGGCGGACAAAACTGTGAAGAGCAATTACAGGACTGTATGCGAGAATTACCCAGAATAAGGTAGATGAACTTGTAGCACAGTTACAAGATTGGTATGAATGATGTAGGCATCACTGAATCATTGATGAAAGAAGATTATAGCTGAGAGCTCAACATCCTAGGATACACACTGTATTGAAAAGACAGGCAGCTAGGCAGAGGGATTGGCATGGCTCGGTTTGTAAAAAATGACATCAAATTGTTAGAAAAAGGTGGCATAGGGTTGGAAGGTGTTGAATCATTGTGGGTAGAGCCAAGGAACTACAAGGATTAAAAGATCCTGATGGGAGTGGTAGACAGGCCCCCAAACAGTAGTAAGAACACAGTCTACAAATTACAATAGGAGATAGAAAATGTATGCCAAAAGAGCAATGTTACAATAGTCATGGATTATTTCAATATGCAGGTAGGTTGGAAAAATCAGGTTGGTGCTGGATCCCAAGAGGGGAAGTTTCTAGAATGTCAATTAGAGGGCTTTTTAGAGCAGCTTGTGGTTGAGCCCTGTAGGGGATCAGTTATTCTGGATTGAGTGTTGTGCCAGAATTGATTAGAGAGCTTAAGGTAAAAGAAACCTAAGGGGCAAGTGATCATAATAAGATTGAATTCACCCTGAAATACGAGGAGAAGCTAAAGTCAGATTTGTCAGTGTTACACAGAGTAAAGGAAATTACAGAGGAATGAGAGGGTCAGAATTGATTGGAAAACACTGGCAGGGATGATAGCAGAGCAGCAATGGCTGAAATTTCTGGAAGCAATTCAGAAGCCACAATATATATACAACCCAAAAAAGTAGTATTCTAAAGGCAATATAGCACAACTCTGGCTAATAAGGGAAGTCAAAAGCCAACATGAAAACCAAAGAGAGCATATAATAGAGCAAAAATCAGTGGGAGGTTAGAGGATTGGGAAGCTTTTAAAAACCAACACAAGACAATTAAAAGTCATTAAGGTAAAGATGAAATATAAAAGGTAAGCTAGCCAATAATATTAAAGAGGATACCAAAAGCTTCTAGATGCATAAAGTATAAAAGAGAGACAACAGTAGATTTTGGACTGCTGGAAAACGATGCTGAACAGATAGTACTGGCGGACAAGGAAATGGCCGAAGTTCCAGAGTGTCAGTAGTCAGACATGTGTGAAGTTGCCATTAAGGAGAAGGTTCTTGGGAAACTGAAAGATCTGAAGGTAGATAAGTCACCTGGATCAGATGATGTACATTCCTGTTTTGAAAGAGGTGGCTTAGAGATTGTGGAAGTATTAGTAATGATCCTTCAAGAATCACTACATTTTGGAATGGCCCCAGAAGACTAGAAAATTGCAAATGTCACTCCACACTTCAAAAAGGGAGAGGGAAAGAAGAAAGAAAATGATATAGGCCAGTTAGTCTGACCTCGGTGGTTGGGAAGATGTTGGAGCCGATTGTCAAGGATGTGATTTTGGGGTACTTGGAGGCACAAGCACCCGATCTAATAGGTTGTAGTCAGCATTGTTCCCTCAAGGGAAAATCTTGCCTGACAAATCTGTTGGAATTCTTTGAAGAAATAACAAGCAGGGTAGACAAAGAATTCCTTGATGTTGTATACTTGAATTTTCAGAAGGCCTTTGACAAGATGCCACAAAAGAGACCGTTTGACCAGCTACGAGCCCATGGTATTACAGGCAGGATTCTAGCATGGATAAAGCAGTGGCTGATTGGCAGGAGGCAAAGTGTGGTAATAAAGGGAGCTTTTTCTGGTTAGCTGCTAATGACTAGAGGTGTTCCATAGGGTCTGTGTTGGGAGCGTTTCTTTTTACGTTATAGGTCAATAATTTGATGATGGAATTGATGGCTTCGTTCCAAAGTTTGCAGACGATATGAATATAGGTAGGGCAGGTAGTTTTAAGTAGGGTATAGAACACTGACAGATCAGCGAATGGGCAAAGTAGTGGCAGACAGACTACAATGTTGGGAAGTGTATGATCATGCACTTTGGTAGAAGAAATAAAAGGGTATACTTTCCTAAGAGAGAAAATACAAAAATCTGAGCTGCAAAAAGGACCTTGTGCGGGATTCCCTAAAGGTTAATTTGCAGGTTGAGACTGTGGTGAGGAAGGCAAATATGAAGTTAGCATTAATTTTAAGAGGATAGAATATAGAAGCAAGGATGTAGTGTCAAGCACTGAGGTCTCACTAGAATCACTGGGAGGAATTTTGGGCCCCTCGTATCTTATAAAGGATTTGCTGACACTAAAGACTGTTCAAAGGAGGTTCATGAAAATGATTCGAGGATTGAATGGCTTGTCGTGAAGAGCATTGATGTATCTGGGCCTGTATTCACTAGAATTCAGAACAATTAGGAGTGACCTTATTGCAACCTATCGAATCGTGAAAGGCCTTGATAGAATGGATGTGGAGAGGATGTTTCCTATGTTTCCGCTGGTAGGACCAGAGGGGACAGCCTCAGATTAGAAGGGCATCCTTTTAGAACAGAGATGTGGAGGAGTTTCTTTAGCGATAGACCATAAGATTTAGCCTCCTTCTGCTCCTATTTGGCCCATCAAGTCTGCTCTGCCATTCAGTCATGGGCTGATCCAATTCGCCCAGTCATCTACACTCCCCTGCCTTCTCCCCATACCCTTGGATGTCCTGGCGAATCGAGAACCTATCTATCTCTGCCTTAAGTGGACGCAATGACTTGGCCTCCACAGCCACTCGTGGCAACAAATTCCATAGATTTACCACCCTCTGACTGAAGTAATTTCTCTGCATCTCTGTTCTAAATGGATGTCTTTAATCCTGAAGTTGTGTCCTCTTGCCCTAGACTCCCCTACCATGGGAAATAACTGCCATATCTAATCTGTACAGGCCTTTCAACATTCGAAATGTTTCTATGAGACCCCCCCGCCCCAATTCTCCTGAGCCCAAGAACTACCAGACATTCCTCATACAGTAACCCTTTCACTCCTGGAATCATTCTCATGAATCTTCTCTGAACCCTCTCCAATGTCAGTATATCCTTTCTAAAATAAGGAGCCCAACACTGCACACAATACTCCAGATGTGGTCTCACAAGTGCCTTATAGAGCCTCAACATCACATCCTTGCTCTTATATTCAAGATCTCTAGAAATGAATGCCAACATTGCAATTGCCTTCTTCACCACCGACCCAACCTGGAGGTTAACCTTTAGAGTATCCTGCACAAGGACTCCCAAATCCCTTTGCATCTCTGCATTTTGAATTCTCTCCCCATCTAAGTAATAGTCTGTCTGTTTATTTCTTCCACCAAAGTGCATGACCATACACATTCCAACATTGTATTTCATTTGTGAAGCATGAGTGCTGAATGTGGTATTCGTTACAAAGGCAGCTGTGGAGGCCACCTTTATATATATTTAAGGCAGAAGTTGAAATATTCTTAATTTGTTAATGCATGAAGGGATACAGGGAGAAGGCAGGAGATTGGGGCTGAGAGGAAAACTGGATCAGCCACGATGAAATGGTGAAGAAGACTTGATGGGCCAAATAGCCTAATTTTGCTCCTATATCTTATGGTCTAACACAGATTGTAGTTAGAGTTTAACTAGCTCAAGCCACAGTGACACAACTTCCACCCACCTGCTCAGGGAACAACCAAGAATTCTCTGAACCCAGTTAGAAAATTGACCATTGGCTGACTGGCTCACTTCAAGACTTACTTTTGTTTTCAGCATGATGAATTGATAAAGGGCATTGCTCAGAAACATTACAGAGCAATACAACATAGATAAAAAGGACAAATTCAATCATGAGAATAAATTAACCCTGAATATGAGTGCATCTGTTTTGCTACAAAACATCTTCAAAAAATATCCATTATCCAAGGCTGTCAACCAAACCATTTCGCCATTTAAGTCTCTCCGCTGCTTGTGGACAGTTCTGCAGTAAGTTGAGTGACTTGTTTCCCAGGATGATTAGTAATTGACAATAAATGTTGTGCAGGTTGATGAACATTCGATCCCAAAAGCAAAGAAAAACAAGCTTGGACAGTCACAAATACACCAACATCACACAGCATTAGCAAATATGATAAAGTTAAAGTTAACAAAATGAGCAGTCAAAATACGAAATTGTTCAGGCTTTAAATATTACAAAAAACTGATAATTAATCGTACCAAAATCTATTCTCTGGAATACCCGATCTCAATCACTGTACAAAATCAAAACAAAATTAAGCATGATAACTATTTCCCCCCTCCCTCACCAAAACATTGATGGATTCTGATGCTTTAAAATCAACGTTCTTTTGGAAGTCAGGAAAGAGGCACAGAACTTGCTGCTTCACAATTGTTTTATTATTAAGTATTATAGAGTTGAAAATGGTCAGCGATAGAAGTCTACTACGTGAAGGGAGATAGAAGCATAAAGATAGTGTCACTATGCAGTCACCTCTTACCCAACGTAAATAAGAAAAATTCCATTCAAACTTGCAGGTAAGAGTCAGTCAATCAGAAGCTCCCCATTCAAATAATGCAACACCAGAGAAGTTTCCAGAGCTTTCCAGAGTCATACAAATGTAGCCACTAGGGGACACTAAACAGCTGCATATGCATACTGTTTAGACTACACTAGGAAGCGTACTAAACAGCAACTGTTAAACTGCAAAGAAAATAACAACTAAACAGTCAAATCCAACAACATACTGCTCAATTCCTGCTAAGCCCGTGGTCAATGTTGTCCACTCGAGCTACAAAGCTGCAAAATGGCCTTCCACCTGGTAACAATCTGCAATGTTACACGTTATTGGTTTTTTGAACAGATGATTTTCCTTCTCATATGCAGTTCCACAATGATTGGGAGATTAGCAGCAAATAAAATTTAAGACCCATTGTAATTGAATTAAATAATCTGAAGTAAATTACAAGATGCAGTTAACTAAATATATAGTGTTGACTTTCCACTACCAGCTAAAAAAATTTCAAGTTTAAAAGAAAGAGGGACAATCTCACTGAAGCACGTAATCCTTATGCGGATGGTAGGTTAGGTGTCAAGATATTTGCACAGGAGTGACAGGCGGGGGGGGGGGGCTGGAATATCAATGAACAGGTGTATTTTCAAGGTAGGGTGACAGTCAGTTAAAATGGAGTTACAATAGAACAACTTCTCATGAGCCTTAGCAAATCCCTGCCCAGCGGGTTCTGGAGTGGGATCATTGGGAGGTATCTGAAGAGGAGGATACATTTTGTAAGATCCAGGATTAAAGACTTGAGAAATTGGCATAGAAAAGGAAATCAGCCAAGATCATACTCAATGGCGTAGCAGGATTGAGGGGACAAGGCTTGGGGCACCATGGTAGCGTAGCTGTCAGAGTGACATGATTATAGCTCAGGCATTCCAGAGATCAGATTTCAATTCTGGCACCATCTGCAAGGAGCCTGCACGTTTTCCATGACTGCGTGGGTTTGCTCCAGGTGCTCTGGTTACCTCCAAAGACATACCGGTTAGCAGGTTAACCAATCATTGCAAACTGTCCTGTGATTAGGCTAGTGTTAAATAGGTAGGTTGTAGGGCAGTGCAGATTGTTGGGCGGAAGGCCTTGTTCAGCACTGCATTTCTAAATAAATGATCTATTCCTATTTTCTTAGATGCTCCTGTTCATACAGTGCACTTAGTGTCCTTGTGCAAGTCCCTTCACTCCTCTGTGTACTACAATTTTAATATTTATATGTTGAAACCCCACTATTTACTATTTATATCTACTTCTGTACTTCATTTACGATAACTTTTTTCATACACTTACTTCGCCTTTTAAATTTTCATTTCTCTCATCTTAATTGGTGCTGTTTATGGCTGGTTCTTTTTATGACTTTACCCCAACACTCACCAAAATCATCGTCACTGTGCTCTGCCCAGCCTATTGACTTTTGTACAGCTAACTTCCAGCGACGAAACCGTTTGTTGCTCTCTGCGGATTAAAAAATATATTAAATAAAGTGCGCTAGAAATTCTTCCACATTTTAATGGCATTCAATTAGCCTTGTAACTCCACTATGGGTGGTTCCAAGCCCAGCTGCAAAAGGAGGGGAGTTGGGCACGGGGTTAACAACCCCATCCCATAAAAATCAGAGCTAAGGAAACACCAAAGAAGATCCAAAAGATCTCATCCCTGACACAGGGAGGATCTTTTCCTAGAAGACGTAAAGATGGGCTACAGCTGGCAACAATTTAACAGATTAGCTCAGGACAGAGGACTTCGATGAGCTGTTGTTGACGGTCGATGCCCCAGTAGGTATGATGGGTTTAAACTAAGTAATTAGCCATGTCACGTGTGGAAGCTTGATCTCATTCTTTTGCTCAGATGCCTTTATGGCATTGCTCTTTTTGGATTCAAACTTCCTCCTGTCCCAGGTCTACTGTTAAACTGAAAATGGTGCCTTGTGCAGCCTCTAATGATCTTACTGCTCTTCAAGGTATATCTGTATCTGTCTCAACTCCACACTAGTATTCACTCTATAATCCTGCATCACTCAATCTCTCATCTGATACTTTCTCATACTTATCAACCAATTCTGGATTAGTGCACTTCACTGTGATACATAAAGGCATTTCACTTTTTGAAGTATTACCTCTGACAACACGATACGATAAATGAGGAACAGGTAGTATTTCACACTACTTGTACTGCATCACAGACCAGTTCACAAACGGATACACCTTACAGCAAGTACTGGCTGGGGATTCAAGACAATGGAAATTCAATGAATAAAGAATGTGCTAAAAGGCAAGATGGCATTACGCTACTTAACGTGACTAAAGAAAAAGTATTTTTTTTAAATTCCAATTTTCTGTTACTCTAATGTTGATAGCATTTACATCAACATTGAAGTCATCCATTCTTGTAATGAGGGAAGCAATGAAAATCTTAAATCAGGTTCAAGGTGGATTGTAACATTGCAGTTAAATTAAAATTAGAAATACATTTATACCATTCTATTAAACTAAAAAAATCTTCTAATGCAACAGATGGCTTGTGAAAAGATTTCTAAGTCAAATGTTTTCTTACCTTCAATCTCTACCTGTGGTTCAAATTTCTCCCAGTCTGAGAATGAGGAACTGTCTTCTGGCAGATTCCAGACTCCAATACCTTCTGCAGCACCAGCCACCATGGCTGCTCCTAGTGCAGTTGTTTGTGTCATACTCGGTTTTACTGCCAGAAAGCAAAACACACAAATTGCTCACTCAGTTGGGATTTGGGATTTTTGTGCATGTGCTGTCTCAAGAAGGCAGTGCTTATTTAGCAAACAATGTATCTATCACCTTCTGAAAATAAATTTCTCGTTGTATATACCAACCAAGATTGTGAAAATGTGCTTCCTCGTTCATAACTGTTCCACACAAGTAACAGTCTGCCAGCCTCAACATATCTCTTCATATTCTTCAAAACTCCAGAGAATACCAGCCTTGTTTACTCAATCCCTCCTTCTATCACAAACCAACCATCCATGGAACAATGAGGAAATCTGCAGATGCTGGAATTTCAAGCAACACACATAAAAGTTGCTGGTGAACACAGCAGGCCAGGCAGCATCTATAGGAACAAGAAGAGTCCTGACGAAGGGTCTCGGCCTGAAACTTCAACTGTACCTCTTCCTATAGATGCTGCCTGGCCTGCTGCGTTCACCAGCAACTTTTATGTGTGATCCACGGAACAAGTCCAGATGATAATTTCAGTGCTAGTAACTTTTAAATTAGGTTGAACTTGGTGCAGGTTAGGGCACAATCAACACAATTTTGGACAATTTTAATTTTATTGAGAGAAAAACAAAGGATGGAAGGAGTGTGTTGGAGAAGCTTTAAAAAAATACAATCCATAATGATTCATAAAGAATTAAAAAGTGATGGACCTTTCCATCAGTAGATTTTAAATAGTGAACATAGCCATACAATGAAAATAATGTACCAAAGGCACTTATTGCTCATGCTCAATAAGCCTAATGTTTACATATTCTGAGCAACAAAAGAAACGTTCTGAAAACGTAGAGCTGCATGTATGTATTATAGAACACAGAACAGTACAGCATAGGAACAGGCCCTTTGGCCACAATTTTGTGCGGAACCAATTAAATTAGTAATAAAGTAACCAATTAAACTATTTTCTTCTGCCTAGACAATGCCCAGATCCTTCCATTTTCCTTATTCATGAATCGATCTAAATGTCTCTAATGTTTCTGCCTCTATCACCACCCCAGGCAATGCATTCCAGGCACTCACCACTCTAGTATTAAAAAAAAACTTGCCTCTCACGTCACCTTTGAATTCACCCTTCTATCACCTTAAATGCATGCCCTCTGGTATTAGATATTTCAACCCTTGGAAAAAGATATTGTCTACTCTATCTATGCTTGTCATAATCTTATAAACCTCTATCAGATCTCCCTTCAGCCTCTGTCACTCCAGAGAAAACCACTCAAGTTTGTCCAATCTCTCGTTATAGCATGTCCTCTTCTGCACCCTCTCCAAAGTCTCAACATCCTTCTTACAATGGAGTGACCAGAATTGTATGCAATACTCCAGATGTGGCCTAACTAGAGTTTTATAAAGCTGCAACACAACTTCTTGGCCTGTCATTGATCATTAAGCAAAAGAGAACTCACTCCAGGACACCATACATTCGATAGATAGAGCTTGGATCCTGGTAGATTTTAGAACATTTAATCAGATAGAGGATGCTTCTGATACAATGGAACAGTGGAACGCAATGCCACACTCAGAATTACATACATTCCAAAACAATGGGTGCAGAAGTGTAGGCATTGTGCCACCGTTATTAAACAACTCCCAAATTAAAACAGCTTGACACCAATGTAATAAAACATTTTTTTAAACTTGTAAAAAGTTGACCACTTTTTTGTCAATGATTCTCATGATTTCCTCATGAGTTTCCAACAATCTTCAAGCAAAAAATTGGGAGCTCCCACAGAAATCCTACCAACCTCCATTTATTCAAAGCTTTTGAGGAACTTCATACTTTATTAATACAAACCAAATAGACAAGTGCTCAAAATATGAAATAGAAACAGAAAATTCAAGAGATACAGCAGGTTCAGGCAGAACTTGTGAAAAGAAACACAAGATTTCAGCCTTTCAGATAGCTCCAGAGGTTTTTGTAGACCCAGGTGACTTCTTCCGGTTTATCCACAAAACATGTTATTCTTCTCTTCTCATGTTTCTTTTTCTTTCAAAGGTGGCTGGAGCCCTGTCAGAGTCCATGATCTATAGCTGCAGCTCAAACTATGGTTCTTCATCGGCAATGGGCTGACTCTGATTGGCCTGGCATTTCAAAATCTCCTGGTGCAGCCTGGAAGACATGCACCTTTGGGGTGCAGCCCCATGGATGACCAGATTCCTCACCGACATTGCCAACTGAAGTGTCACTGGAGACTGAAATGTCGAGACAGCAGACAGTGTAAGCTGCCTTCGAAAGAAGGCCCCTGCACTCAACCAATCTCACTTCTCTTGATGGTGAGAGAGAGCCTGTTGATTCTTGGGTCAGGGTACTTGGAGAAGCGATGTGGCAGATTGTAACATCAAAACAGCGAGCTGTTGGTCTCCCCTCTCGTTGTAGGAACGATATCTCTCTCCTCTAGGGAGAGAGAGCGCCTGTCTGAGATGAAGTGTTGGGATGGATAGAGGTTTTAGATGGATTCTAGATCATGACCTCTTTGGGGGCTTTGCTATTGCTTGCGTGGTGGGTGATGGAGGGTTGATGCTTTTGTTGGAGCAAGTAGGGGGAGGGGGAGATGGGAGGGTTTAATACTTTTGCTGCTGCTTGTGCATGGGGGGGCTTTTGGGATTCTAACTTTTTCTGTCATTCATTCATTGGGTTTTTGGTTTTGAGGATGTCTGCGAAGAGTAAGAGTTTCAGGTTGAATACAGTATACATTCCCTGACATTCAACTGAACTTTTCCAGATCCAACAAAGAGTTTCAAAATTAAAGTGTAAACTGTTTCTCTTTACACAATGTTACAGTCTTTCCAGCACTTTGTTTTTATCTGCGATTTCACAACAGCCCAAACTCACTCTATAAAACTATATTTAATACAGATGTTCATGACTTCTGTCATGAACAATTCTTCATTTAAAAAAAAAAAAAAGCAGTCTTCCCCAAATATTCAGTATTCAAGAAAAAGTACTGGGGACTGGAAGCAAGTCCCCTTTCCTGGCAGGAATTAGAAGGAAGAGTGCAACTTTGCATCCTTACCAACTGGTATACCAAGTATATCTGATTGAAGTTGCATCATTATCTTGTTGCTGGTCATTCCTCCGTCTACTCTGAGATGTGTCTGTTTGATCCCAGTGTCTTTGTTCATGGCCTCAAGAAGCTGAAAGCAGCATACAATTATTGAACTGCAACATTTAATTACTCCTCTAACTTATTTTTTTCCACAATATTTTTGTTTATCAACTTCAGACAAGTTTCAAACTTCTTTTCTATTTTGTGTACAATTTAATATTCCACTCAATAAAAACATTCACCTTGAGAGTTCAACTCTACTCTTGGAAACTCTGCCACAGGAAACAGTTGAGGCCAGTTCATTGGCTATATTTAAGGGAGAATTAGATGTGGCTCTTGTGGCTAAAGGGATCGGGGGTATGGAGAGAAGGCAGGTACAGGGTTCTGAGTTTAATGATCAGCCATGATCATACTGAATGGCGGTGCAGGCTCGAAGGGCCGAATGGCCTACTCCTGCACCTATTTTCTATGTTTCTATGTTTCTAATACTATATTCCCAGCAGAGTGGTTCACTTTGAGTATAGTTCAAAATGAAGGACAAGATACAGAGGTATTGGTTTTATGAACTACACTTGTGTGGAATGAGTGTAGTTTTCTTGTTTATTTGCAATTCTGGCATGGTTTTAAACTTCCATTCTCACTACAGGTTAAGCAAATAAAGGTCACTGAATTAAGATCAACAGCTCAATATCTTTTCACTTGGAAGAAATTACTTATAAACCATAAACCAAAAGAAAAGTTATGGGCAGATAGGATTTTGGAAGGATTATGATCTTTGAGCACTTTGGTTGTTTGGCTCGAATTCACAAGAATTACCCAGAAGTTTTTCTATGCTGATACTGGTTGCACCTCTTTTAGATAATGTAACCACATGATGAGGGGTAGCATGGTTGGAAAGGTAAATGATTGATATTACACTTCAATATCTGTATTAGCAACTTGATCATCAGAAAGGTCCTAGACCATTTCATTAAGAAGACAAATTGATCTTGTTGATGCATTGCAAGTTGAATTAATGGACTTCCTAGCAACACAAACAAAATGGAGGAACTCAGCAGGCCAGGCAGCATTTTGTATGTGTTGCCTGGATTTCCAGCATCTGCAGATTTTGTCTTGTTTGTTAATTGACTCGCACCTTATTTACTGGCTTGAAGTTTACCACCTACGTACAATTACAAAAAAATCCTTAAAAGGTGCAAGCATGGACTTTTGGTGTTCGGTGCAAAGATTGCACAGTGTCATTTTGGTTAATTCAATCCCCCCCCCATTTCAGCTTATAATCAGCAACAGGCAGTTCACACTGTAAAGCAACATGCAATGTTACCTTCAAGGTATCTTTGGCACTTTGGGCTCTGTGCTCCACTGAACTTCACTTGACGAGATGATTTAAGAAAACATACGCGCACACACACACACACACACACACACACACACACAACCACTAACAGCAACTAATGGGATCTTGAAATATTTTAAGCTAATTTTCTAGATTCCATGCAGTTTTCAACATTTCTTATAATTGGCTACATTTTCAGTGTTTTTTTTTACAAATAACTCATTTTTGGGGACCTTAAAAAATAACAGTATTATAGAGTCAGCATTGATTTGTAAATGAGCAAGCATATTTGACAAATTTGAGTGTTTCTTTTTTGAGGTTACACACAGAATAACAAAGGCAAACCAAGGGATTTTGTCTCCTTGCACTTCAAGGTCTTCAATAAAGTACCAAAAGATAGAATAGCTGTTGGCACTTGCAGTATTATTGGTTTGACAGGATTTACAGAGAACCTCTCACCAATTCTCTATTTTGTCTGTGCCAGAACAATTCAGTAAGGTAAAATGAAAGTGCACCCGAGATGCACTGATAGAATGAAACTCCGGCTTACCTCACGTGTTTGAAAGGCAACAGCTTCTAAAGCAGCAAATGCAATGTGATTTCTATTTGTAAACTGGGTAATGCCACATATTATTCTGAAGAACAAAAAAAGAGGGAAATATGTATTTAAATTATACATGCACCCGATTTTCTGCACATACTATAAAAATGCTACATGATTATTCATTTGACACCATTTAGTTTACAAGTTCAAATTTATTGTCATCTGACTGCACATTTACAGCCAAGTGAAACAATGTTCCCCCAGACCAGCGTACCCACAAAACATCACTTAAAACAAAATATTACCACAAATAAGTTAATAAAATATATTTCAAATTGCAAGTATTGTGCAGCACAGGTAAATGTGTACAGTAAACAGCTTGCTGATGATGAGACTTCTGTGGTGGCAGGGTATTCGTTAGTCTCACAGCCTGGGGAAGAGAAGCTGTTACCCAGTCAGTAGTCCTAGTTCTGATACTCCTATACCTCCGACCTGACTGTAGTGGGTCAAAGAGATTGAGGATCCCTACCATTCATCCCACAACAATGCTTTGGGCCCTTCATATACAGTGGCATGCAAAAGTTTGGGCACCCCTGGTCAAAATTTCTGTTACTGTGAATAGCTAAGCAAGTAAAAGATGAACTGATTTCCAAAAGGCATAAAGTTAAAGATGACACATTTCTTTAATTCTTTAAGCAAGAAAACGTTTATTTCCATCTTTTACAGTTTCAAAATAACAAAAAAGGAAAAGGGCCCGAAGCAAAAGTTTGGGCACCCTGCATGGTCAGTACTTAGCAACACCCCCTTTGGCAAGTATCACAGCTTGTAAGCACTTTTTGTAGCCAGCTATGAGTCTTTCAATTCTTGTTTGGGGGATTTTCGCCTATTCTTCCTTGCAAAAGGCTTCTAGTTCTGTGAGATTCTTGGGTCGTCTTGCATGCACTGCTCTTTTGCGGCCAAAAAATTCTATTCAAAAGGCTTAAAGGAACATCTGAACAAGCCTGATGCATTTTGGAAACGAAGTCCTGTGAATTGATGAAGTTAAAGTAGAATTTTTGGCTGCAATAAGCAAAGGTATGTTTGGAGAAAAAAGGCTGCAGAATTTCATGAAAAGAACCCCTCTCCAACTGTTAAGCACGGGGGTGGATCGATCATGCTTTGGGCTTGTGTTACAGCCAGTGGCACGGGGAACATTTACTAGTAGAGGGAAGAATGAATCCAATTAAATACCAGCAGATTCTGAAAGCAAACATCACACCGTCTGTAAAAAAAGCTTAAGATAAAAAGAGGATGGCTTCTACACAACAGGATAATGATCCTAAACACACCCCAAAATCCACAATGGTCTACCTCAAGAGGTGCAAGCTGAAGGTTTTTCCATGGCCCTCACAGTCCCCTGACCTAAACATCATCGAGAATCTGTGGATAGACCTCAAAAGAGCAGTGCATGCAAGACGACCCAAAAATCTCACAGAACTAAAAACCTATTGCAAGGAAGAATGGGCAAAAAATTCCACAAACAAGAATTGAAAGACTCATAGCTGGCTACAAAAAGTGTTTACAAACTGTGATACTTGCCAAAGTGGGTGTTACTAAGTACTGACGAAAAAACGTTTGCTTTGGGCCCTTTTCCTTTTTTGTTATTTTGAAACTGTAAAAGCTGGAAATAAAGAAGTCTTCTTGCTTAAAATTTTAAAGAAATGTGTCATCTTTAACTTTACGCCTTTTAGAAATCAGTTCTTCTTTTACTTGCTTAGCTATTCACAGTAACAGAAATTTTGACTGGGGTGCCCGAATCTTTGCATGCCACTGTATACCATGTCTGTTTTGAAATGCTAAAGAATTTCCATTTCTATACAGAATCATCCGTATGTGGCAACAGGACAGTGCACAGAGCAAAATACAGTGAAGCTCCAATAATCTAATATCCTCCTGTCTGGAAAGCTTGATGGATCACAGGGATTAAAGGATGCCATTTGCTGTGCTCCCTGCGACACATTTGGGCTCTGATTCCTATACTCATTAGTAACTTGCCTTGTTGCATTTCTCACCCTCGCTTGAATTTCACTGGGTTCTTTCTGGCCCTCCCTTTACACCTACCAAGTTCACTGGAGAATACTATATTTCTAAGTAACATTTGAAATTTGAGGATCAATGGTATGTTGGCTGATTATGAAGAATTACAACCTATTGTCTGGAAAATCTGTCAGTCCAGAAATAGCAAAATCCCCAGTATGCTGATTAGCAGAAGCCTCAGTATGCCAGGTAATCAAATTCTTACTGTAATAAGTGTAGGGAGATGCTCAGTGGCCACTTTTTTTGGTACACCTGCTTGTTAACGCAAATATCTAATCAGGCAATCATATGGCAGCATCTCAATACATAAAAGGCATGCAGGCAAGGTCAAAAAGTTCAGTTGTTGCTCAGACCGAATATCAGAATGGGGAAGAAATGTGAGCTCAAACACGACGGAACCTGCAGATGCTGGAATTTCAAGCAACACACATAAAAAATGCTGGTGAATACAGCATCTATAGGAAGAGGTACAGTTGATGTTTCGGGCCAAGACCCTTTGTCAGGACTAACTGAAAGAAGAGATAGTAAGAGATTTTAAAGTGGGAAGAGGAGGGGAAGATCCAAAATGATAGGAGAAGAAAGGTGGGGGAGGGATGGAGCTAAGAGCTGGAAAGTTGATTGGCAAAAGGGATATGAGAGGATCATGGGACAGGAGGCCTAGGGAGAAAGAACGGGGGAGGGCGCCTGTATGGGTCCCAGCTATGCCTGCCTTTTTGCTGGCTTCGCAGAGCAATCCATGTTCCAAGCCTATACTGGCATGTCCCCCACTTTTCCTTCACTACATCGACTGCATTGGCGCTGCTTCCTGCACGCATGCTGAGCTCGTTGACTTCACTAACTTTGCCTCCAACTTTCACCCTGCCCTCAAGTTTAACCTGGTCCCTTTCCGACACCTCCCTCCCCTTTCTTGATCTTTCTGTCTCTGTCTCTGGAAACAGCTTATCTACTGATGTCTACTGTAAGCCTACGGACTCTCACAGCTATCTGGACTATTCCTCTTCTCACCCTGTCTCTTGTAAAAAAAAAAATGCCATCCCCTTCTCGCAATTCCTCCGTCTCCGCC
Source organism: Mobula birostris (assembly GCF_030028105.1). NCBI lineage: Eukaryota > Metazoa > Chordata > Chondrichthyes > Myliobatiformes > Myliobatidae > Mobula > Mobula birostris. Next base: position 64,609,492 of record NC_092375.1, on the reverse strand, counting down.
ACATCTGCTCTCAGGATGAGGCTTTTCATTCTAGGATGAAGAAGATGTCCTCCTTTTTTAAAGAAAGGGGCTTCCCTTCCTCCACCATCAACTGTCCTCTCAAACGCATCTCTCCCATTTCACGCACATCTGCTCTCACCCCACTAGGAATAGGGTTTTCCTTGTCCTCACCTACCACCTCACCAGCCTCGGGGTCCAACATATAATTCTCCATAACTTCCGCCACCTCCAACGGGATCCCACCACCAAGCACATCTTTCTCTCCCCTCCCCCCCTTAACGCAGGGATCACGCTCCCTACGCAACTCCCTTGTCCATTCGTCCTTCCCATCCCTTCCCACTAATCTTCCTCCTGGCACTTATTCTTGTAAGCGGAACAAGTGCTACACATGCCCTTACACTTCCTCCCTCACCACCATTCAGGGCCCCAGACAGCTCTTCCAGGTGAGGCGATGCTTCACCTGTGAGTCGGCTGGGGTGATATACTGTGTCCAGTGCTCCCGATGTGGCCTTCTATATATTGGCGAGACCCAATGCAGGCTGGGAGACCGTTTCGCTGAACACCTACGCTCTGTCTGCCAGAGAAAGCAGGATCTCCCAGTGGCCACACATTTTAATTTCACATCCCATTCCCATTCTGATATGCCTATCCACGGCCTCCTCTACTGTCAAGATGAAGCCACACTAAGGTTGGAGGAACAACACCTTATATTCCATCTGGGTAGCCTCCAACCTGATGGCATGAACACTGACTTCTCTAACTTGTTAATGCCCCACCTCCCCTTTGTACCCCATCCTTCCTTTCTTTATTTATTATCATTATTTATTTATTCTCTCTCTCCTTTTTCTCCCTCTGTCCCTCTCACTATACTCCTTGCCCATCCTCTGGGCTTCCCCCCTCCCCCTTTCTTTCTCCCTAGGCCTTCCATCCCAGGATCCTCTCATATCCCTTTTGCCAATCAACTTTCCAGCTCTTAGCTCCATCCCTCCCCCTCCTGTCTGCTCCTATCATTTTGGATCTCCCCATCCCCCTCCCACTTTCAAATCTCTTACTAACTCTTCCTTCAGTTTGTCCTGATGAAGGGTCTCGGCCCGAAATGTCAACTGTACCTCTTTCTATAGATGCTGCCTGGCCTGCTGTGTTCACCAACATTTTTTTTTAAGAAATGTGATCTGTGTCTTTGACCATGAAATGATTGTTGGTGCCCGACGCCATGGCTTGAGTATCTCAGAAACTGCTAATTTTCATGCTTAATCTCGAGTTTACAGAGAATGGTATGATAAACAAAAAAAAAAAATCAGTGAACGGCAGTTCCTTGGGCAAAAATACCTCGTAAATGAGTGAGGTCAGAGGAGAATGGCCAAACTGGTTCAAGCTGACAGGAATGCAACAGTAACTCAAATGACCATGCATTTCAACAGCGGTGTGCAGACAAACATCTCTGAATGTACAACACATCAAACCTTGAAGTAGATGGGTTACAGCAGTAGAATACCACACCATGCTCCACTCCTGTAACAAATAAAATGGTCACTGAGTGCAAATGTGTGATTTAGTATGGAGCAGCAAATGCTGACGCCAGCCACACTGTGGCGGGTCTTTAACCAAGTTAGCTTAAAGTTTATGCCCAACTACTAACAAAACATGACCTGCAATAGTCGAGGACTCAACACACAACCACTACTATATCACCAGCGAGAATGTCCATCACCCATCTCTCATCCACACGCTGGTAAATCCAACTATCTGGATGAGCTGCTCCTGCCTGCGTACACAGATTGAAGAATACGATACCAGTGAAGAGGACTACAAAGAGCTGGACGGCAGAAGCGGAGGTGCAAATGCAGTCAGTGGACTGGACTGTGCTCAAGGATTTGTTAACATCCTTAATGCACATGCTACAGTCGTCACTTACTTCGTAAGTGTATGTTTGGACATGTTTGTACCATAAAGTCACTCCGAGTCTTCCGAGTAGTGCTGGATGAACTAGGAGATTTGTAATCTGCTGAGGGCTAGATCTGAGGTGTTTACGGCTGACGACCCAGAGTTATACAAGAAGTCTAGGTACAGCCTTTGGAAAGCCATTTTGACTGCAGGGGAAATTTGAACTGAACCGGAATTAGAGGAAGATGCTCAACGGCTGGGCAGAACATATATAATATAACTTTGTGCAAGATGAGATTGGGTAGCATAAGGGACAATGACCCATCACTCCCAGATGAGCTGAATGCCTTTTGTACACATTTCGATAGGCGTCTGGTCTAAATGGCGTACCTGGCCAAGACCATGCAGACCAACAGGCTAGAATACATTAATGATGTATCAACTTCTCACTTCTGTGGTCTGAGGTTCCCACCTGGTTTAAAAATACATCTATACTGGTACTCAAGAGCACAGTGACCTTCTTCAACACCTATCTGATAGCACCTAGATCAACTACAACGTAGAGCTTTGAGGAGTTTGTTATTGTGTGAATCAGCTCCTGCCTCAGAAAACCTGGATTCACTCCAATTTATCCATCAGCACAATGGGTCAACAGTACATGCTTCACTATTTTCTGGACAACAGGAACTCACATCAGGCTGCTATTTATTGACTACAGCTGGGCATTCAACACAATCACCCTGCTTCAAGACCTGGCCCCTGTATCTCCCTCTGAAACTGGATATTCAATTTCCTCATCAGCAGACCTGAGAAGACTGATAACAGTATCTCTTCCGTGCTGACCACCAACACAGATGCGCCTGAAGGCATATTTAGCTCCCTACTTAACTCCCTATACACACACACACTACTGCGTGGCTAAGCACAGCTTCAATGCCATCTTCAAATTCACTGCTGGCACTACTATAGTTGGATGAGTCACAGGTGGCATTAAGTCACCTGGTTGAGTGGTGCTGTAAAAACTATCCCTTGCTCAACATCAGCAAAACTGAAGAGCTGATTGTTGACCTCAGGAAGGGGAAGGAAGACGAAAGTGTGTCAAGATATTTTGGGTGAATGGCAGTGGAGACAGTCAGCAGCTTTAAACTTCTGGTTGGTAACGTATCAGATGACATGTCCTGGGCCCAGAACATAGATGCAATCAGAAGGTGAATTGTATCTGATCAATTGTGAGAATGTGGCAATCGTGGGTGTTTGATAGTGCAGTTATTTGCTTGGGCTCTCTTCTGTCGGGTGCATTTAAATGCACGCGTTTTTGTCTCAGCGGGCCCAATTTGTCGCTCCCACACTACAAGTTGTCAGCGTGTACTGTTACTAACGTGCAATCGTTTTTACTAACTCAGTAAAAACATGCAATCATACTACCCTGTTATTGTTCTTGCTCCACACATATTCAACGTAAAGTGTGCCAGTGTTTTCACTTTCTTGGGAGGCTGAGGTGGTTCAGTTTGCTAGTGAATATTTTTAACAAGCTTCTGGAGATGCACTGTTGAAAGTATCCTCACTGATGGCTACGTGGTCTGGTATGGCAATTCAAATGTGCAGGAATACACCCAGCTCTGGAGCGTAATGGACTCTGCCCAACATATCGTGGGCCCACCTTTGGTAGTATCTACAGGAGATGTCCTCATACCGCAACTCCATTCTATCCCCCGCAAGTCAGGCCCTTCCCATCTACATCTGCAACACTTCTCATGCTCTTGATCTCCTAATTTTCAAACCCTTGCCTTGATCGCCTCATTTTCACCATGGCTGTCCAGTCCCTAGACACTTCTATCCCCCATCAAGGAGGCCTGAAAGCTCTCCGCTTCTTTCTCGATAGAAGAACTGGCCAGTTCCCATCACTACCCCCCTCCGCCTGGCAGAGCTGGTCCTCACAATCAACAATTTTTCCTTCAGCTCCTCCCACTTTGTCCAGACTCATGGGGTAGCCACAAGAACCCACATAGGCCTCAGCTATACCTGCCTTTTAGTTGGCTACATAGTCCATGTTCCAAGCCTACCCTAGTAATGCTCCCCAGCTCTTCCTCTGCTACACTGATGACTGCATTGGTGCTGCTTCATGCACCCGAGATGAGCTCATCAATTTCATCAACTTTGCCTCCAACTTCCACCCTGCTTTTAAATTCACTTGTTCCATTTCAGACATCCCCCTCCCTTTCTCAACCTGTCTCCATCTCTGGAAACAAACTGTTGACCAACATTTTTTTTTATATAAACCTACTGATTCCACAGTTATCTTGATAATAGGTCTTCCCACACTGTCTTCTGTAAAAGTGCTATTCTCTTTTCTCAGTTCCTTCATCACCGCTGCATCTGTTCCTAGGATGTGGCTTTCCTTTCCAAATCAGAGATGTTCTCCTCCTTCAAAGGACAGGGTTTTCCCTTCCTCCACTATTGATGCTGCCTTCACTCACATCTCTTCTATTTCCCGAAGATCCACACTTACCCCATCTTCCTGCCTCCTTAACAGTGATAGAATTCTTCTTGTCCTTACTTACCACCCCATGATCCTCCATATCCACAACTTCCACCATCTCCAAAGGGATGCTACCACCAAATACATAGTTACCTTCCGCCCACCTCACACCACTTTTGTCAGGGAATGCTCCCTCCACGATTTCCTTGTCTATTCATCCCTTCACAGTAATCTCCCTCCCAATACTTATCCCTGCAAGCTGCCAAAATTCTACATCAGCTCATTCACCTCCTCCCTCACCTCCATTCAGGGCCCCAAACAGTCTTTCCAGGTGAGGCAACTTCACTTGTGAATCTGCTATGGTCGGTCATCTATTGTGTCCGGTGTCCCCAGTGTGGCCTCCTCTACATTAGTGAGACTCGGCGTAAATTGGGGAATTTTTTCATTGAGCACCTCAGCTCCATCCGCCAAAATCAGAACTTCTCGGTGGCTAAACATTTTAATTATGATTTCCATTCCTGTTCTGAAATGTTGCTCCATCGTCACTTTTGTGGTTTGAGGAGGCCACCTCAGGAGAAATATCTTGTATTCCATCTGGGTAGCCACCAACATTAATGTGAATATCAATTTCTCCTTCCGGTAAGAAAATATTTTTCCTCCTCCCCTCCTCTTCTATTCCAACTCTGGCCTTTTGCGGTCTTCTCATCTGCCTATCACTTGGGTCCCCTCCTCCTTCCCTTTCTTCTGTGGTTCACTCGCCTCTCGTAAAAGTTACTTCTTCTCCAGCCCTTTATTCTCCCTATTCACCTGGCTTCACCCATCTCCTGCTAGCTATCCTCCTTCCCCTCCCCCCACCTTTTTATTCTGGCATCTTCCCCTTTCCTTTCCACTCCTGAAGAGTCTCCACCTGAAACGATGGCTGTTTATCCATTTCCTTGGATGCTGCCTGACCTGCCGAGTTCCACACACAAAATGCTGGAGTTGCTCTGGATTTCCTGCATCTGCAGAATTTCTCGTGTTTGTGATCTACAGGAAGTGCAGCCTCAAGATGGCGACATCTAGCAAAGATCCCCACCACCATGCCATCTTTTCCCAGCTACCATAAGGCAGAATGCACAAAAGCCTGAAGTCCCACATCACCAAGTTCAAGACAGCTTCTTCCTTTCAACCATTCAGTTCTTGAACTAACTGCCGACACCCTAATTATTATAGTTTAATAACACTATGACCACTTTGCATCAAAATACTGTCCTTTGTTCTATTTATGCTTTCAAATAAACATTGTGTACAAGTCATGTTTAATGTTTTATTTCCTTGTGAATGTTGTTAGGTGATGCTATGTGTCTGTGATGCTGCTGCTGGTTCTTCATTGCAGCTGTGTATAGACAATAAACTTGATTTTGAGCACTTTCTCCAGATTTTGATTTGCATTGTAAGTTTGCACTAACAACCCTTTCTCATTTATTTTCTTCTGCTTTCTAAATTTTCACACATATTGCCTTTTGTTCTCTCCCTTTTAAACTTATTTGCTCACAATTTCCAGTTCCAATGGAAGGTTATTTATCTACACAGATTCCCTCCAGCCTAGGGAAAATTAAAAAAAATAGCAGCAGCATTGTTAGATCAGCAAATACTTCATGCATCCTATTCTAGACGAATACAACTGCTGAGTTACATACATAGTATACACAATAGCAAAATTGGTTCTACTGACACTGATTGCAGTAACTGCTAGAACTTTCTGTAAATCAAACCATTATAAGCACAACAATGATAAATCCAGTAGATAGACACTGCAAAACAATCACTTTTTTGGTATAGGGATGAAAATTAAGCTCTTACCCTCTTGCACTAGGTTCCCAATATGGTGCATATAACCCTGAGAAGGCTGGAACAAAATAGCAACCATGAGAGGAACCCACAGATGCAGCAAGCTTTTCTGAAAAAAAAAAGGCAGACAACTTTAGCATTTATTTAACAAAACTTAAAACAAATCATGAAAATTTTCCCAATCGGTTTTGTACAACTCATTTATTCTGCAAGCACATCAGAAAGAAGGTAAATTGCTAGACTAGGATATTTTGCTTACTATTTCACTAAACAACTAAGAATGTAAATAATGGATCTTCAATAGACTTAGAGGAAGGTGACATCCTTCAATGATATGATGAGATACAGGAACACCTGGGGGGAAAAATTATGGGCAGCAGTCATACAAATGCAGAATATGCAAATGTGGAATTTTAATGAAATAATACTCCAGGTGCACATTCCTTTATCCGAAATTCTGAAATCCAAAAAGCTCTGAAAATCGAAGTTTTTTTTCGCCAACAGCTGATGTAACTCAGGTGTAACGTGGTAGCACTAGCAGAGGCCGCCAGACGTCAGTTGTGGCTCAGCACTCGTACTGGTTACACATGCTTTTGCTATTTGCTGATATTTTGTGCTCACTGTTGACCTTGTGTTTAATTTCACTGTGAAAATGTCAAAAAGAGCTGCAGATACCCCTATGGGTAACAATGAGAAAAAGAGAAGGAAGCACCTATCATCGATAATGCAGAAAGTGGAGTTATTGCAGAAGCTTGTTCATGGTGTGTCTGTGCGGCGTCTTACTGAAGAAAATAGTGTCGGAACTACCACTGTATATGATTTAAATAAACAGAAAAACAAGGTACTGAAGTTTTATAGTGACAGTGATGTTCTACATTTATTCCAATAAAGGCTGATTTATATTTGTGCGTCAATTGTACACCATAGATACAGCGTAGCAGCGTACCCTATGCTGTACTCTATGCCAACCTTATGCCGTGGCCTAACGCGCACCTCTCCCAAAATGTAACTACGCGTCGTGGCGTCGCAGACCGCAACAACTGTGATTGGTTCACTTGGTAGCATCGCATTTCTTCCTACGCTGCAATAGCTTGCCATTGGGCAACTGAAGGGCAGGGAAGGAACTCTAGCTGCAATGCTTTCCATAAAGCTTTATAGATCTCCGAAATTATGGAGGACCCTGTGGTGACGCCAGTTTGTAGCTAGCTGCTACAGCCTGTTGACTTCCACCTGAAGCTAAATCTCGAATGGTGATTGCCAGTCTCTGAGTATACTGTGCGTACAATGATGCGAAATAAGTGGTTGGAGATGATGAACTAAAATCATCAAATCTACCTACCGACATCTGAAAATATTTGAAATGCACTTCCTCGTCCATGTCTCTCAGTGGCCAGACAAGCACAGAAAATTCGCCCTCCTTCAGTTTCAGTTATCATTGTTTGAAGTTGAGTTTCTTCGTGTTGAGTTTCAACACGAAGAAACTCAACACAGTGGCATAGAAACCCCACTGCCAACTAGCGTTTTGGCAGTGAATTGCAGAGCGACACAGACACACCAACGCACAAGTATAAATGCTCACAACGGTGTAGTCCACTTGCGTAGGCACAAATATAAATATAAGCTAGTACGCACAAATATAAATCAGCCTTAAGTCATTTACCATGTGTTTGATTCGGTTCGTTTGAAGCTGTATATTTTTATGTTTTATTGAATGTTTTTGTTGGAAATAAAATTTTTCTTGTCATTATTCCCTAAAGAATGCAGTATAACAACTACTTACATAGCATTTACAATGTATTAGGTATTATAAGTAATCTAGAAATGATTTAAAGTATATGGGAGGATGTGCGTAGGTTTGGTGCGCTGCCGGGTCCTAAAGTCCACCGCACTGAGACAGGTTAAATGAGGGATTTGAGCATACGTGTTTTTTGGTATTGTGGGGTGGGGGGGTGTGAAATCCAAAAAATTCTGAATTCTGAAATGCAACCGGCCCCAAGGATTTCGGATAAGGGATTGTGGACCTGTATTAGCTTATTTTATGAAGAGTACAAAACCCAGAGGTGTAAAAAAATTAAAAATTTGTATTTTCCTATTTATTTTTTGTACTCAGAAATTAAAATTAAATAACACTTGCCAACTTCCTCAGCTGAATTAATGATACGAAGATTTTCTCGCAACCATCGCACTATAGCACCACCTATAGCGACTGATCCCTAAAGAAATACGGGTAAAAAAATAGAGTAACTTAATGAGAAACAGTGAGTTTGATTAAAGTAGCACCACTTTTTTTTAATGTAAGCGTGTGATTTTATAATAAAATAATTCCATACCTAAATGTAATTTAGCTTTTTTTTTAATTATATTGTACACACTAAAATGGTGACAAGAGGGTGTACAGGAGCAAGATATGCCAACTAGTGGAGTAATGTCACAGCAACAACCTGGCACTCAACGTCAGTAAGATGAAAGAGCTGATTGTGGACTTCAGGAAGGGCAAGATGAAGGAACACATATCAATCCTCAGAGGGATAAGTGAAGAGACTGAGCAGTTTCAAGTATCTGGGTGTCAAGATCTCTGAGGACCTAACTGCGTCCCAACAACATATTGATGCAGTTATAAAGAAGGCAAGACAGCAACTATACTTCATTAGGAGTTTGAAGAGATTTGGCATGTCAACAAATGCACTAAAAAAACTTCTATAGATATACTATGGAGAGCATTCTGACAGGCTGCACCACCGTGTGGTATGGAGGGGCTACTGCACAGGACCAAAAGAAGCTGCAGAAGGTTGTAAATCTAGTCAGTTCCATCTGGGGTACTAGCCTACAAAGTACCCAGAACATCTTCAAGGAGCAGCATCTCAGAAAAGCAGTCTCCAGCACCCAGGGCATGCCCTTTTCTCACTGTTACCATCAAGTAGGAGGTACAGAAGCCTGAAAGCACACACTCAATGATTCAGGAACAGCTTCTTCCTCTCTGCCATCCGATTCCTAAATGGATATTGAATCCTTGAACACTATCTCACTTTCTTAATATATATTATTTGGTTTTTTTTGCATGATTTTTAATCTATTCTATATACTTATATTGTAACTGGTTTACTTATTTACTTTTATTTATTTTATTTTTCTTCTACATGTATTGCATTGAACTGCTGCTGCTAAGTTAGTAAGTTTCACGATACATGCTGGTGATAATAAACCCGATTCTGATAATATTAAAAAGGTGTCGCTCACTAACTAGGAAACTGGTTTCTGTTTACACCAACCTGAGAAATGAAACGGTCACATTGAAGAAAGACCAATTCTGAGAAGCCAGTCCTCAGGTTTCAGCTGTTGAAATGCAGCAGGTAAAAATCATTCAACCTTTCAGCACAAGTACTACTGAATAAACATTATAATCTTTGAATGTGAATGAGAGCAAGATATATTTATCCAGATGCTCTTTTTTAAAAACAAGAGACATTTAATTCAAGGACTATGTGGCTGAGCAGAAGGTTGTGTAGGGATCCAGTGATAAAATTTCAACACCACCTTTGTCAATTTAAAGGAAGGTAACTAAAAAAATGAGTAAAATAATCTGATGCTGACTACCAAGCTTTTGTATTTTCATAAAATTATAAAAGGGGAGAAGATAGTGGCGCTATGCAGCGCGCACAGCCACTCTGAATGATATCGTATTTGTGAAATAGGATGCCGTGCACAATCCTGATTTGATGGAGACAGACGTGAGAGCACGGAGGAACATCTGAAGAAGCTTCTGAAATGCCTACTTTGCTGCCGCTGCTACTGTGCGATCCAGAATCTCTGGCGGGGAAGGCCCCAAATCCTCAGCTTTGCCTATTGCCTGTTGCCGGGGCCAGGGTCAAAGCACTCGGCAGAGATGGTGCTCGGTGCTCAGTATCAGAGGGCTGGTCGGAGGCTCGAAGTTTTCGGACGGACTCAGAGTCGGACTGTGGTCCGGGTGCTTTCAGGATGCTGCATCGGCAAGTTTGCGGCGCTGGAAGCTCATGGAAGGGAGTTTCTCCCTTTAATCGTCTGCGTGAGATGATGGGACTTTCGAGAGACTTTGAGACTTTTTTTTTTACGTGCCCATGGTCTGTTCTTCATCAAATTACTGTACTGCTTTGCACTAACTATATGTTATAATTATGTGGTTTTTGTCAGTTTTTTGAGTCTTGGTTTGTCTTGTGTTTCTGTGATATCATTCTGGAGGAACAAATTGTATCATTTCTTAATGCATGCATTACTAAATGACAATAAAAGAGGACTGCGTGTCCTCATAATCTAAATCTAAAATTTACATTCACTATGTCTTTCAGGAAGGAAAATCTGCTATCCTTACCCAGCCTGCTATATACATTGTTTTATATACAGTATACATCTTGAGTTTAGTAAAAACAAGGTGTGAACTCATTGAAACATATGGAGTTCTTGTGGGCTTAGACACAGCAGATTCTGCGATGACGTTTCTTCTGACCAGCTGTCAAGAACCAATCACCAGTCTAAAAAGCTATTCATACAGAAATAAAAAGACATTTCTTCAATGAGTATGAATCACCGGATTTCACAGAGAACACTGGGAGACTGTCACTTAATGTATTCAGACCAATATTAATTGGATCAAGGGATTATTGGTTCATACCATAACCCCACTGAATCACACAACAGACATTGCAAATTAAAAAGCTTGCTTCTGCTCCATTTTCTTTTGTACTTGTGGATAGACAAGCAGCTGGATAGATTGTCAGGTGGTGCACTGTACTTCCCTGAAGCTGAGCTTTCTCAATTTCGCCATCTTTTACTCTGGTGAATTTGCTACCTAATCTATGCCAAGAAAGACACAGTTACAGCATCTGCTAACTCATCGAGTTAAATGGCAATTGTGGGACAATGAGGAACGAGGCTAATTCAGTGCTCGTTTTAAAGATTTCAAGCTGTGAGTGATTTTCTTTATTTAAAGCATTTTAAATATTTTAAAATTCAGGTTTCTTGTGCTTCGTAATTTCTCGTGGTATTTAGGCCTGTTAAAAAATTCCCAGTGCTGTCTGTAATGAGTTTGTATGTTCTCCCTGTGACTGCATGGGTTTCCTCTGGGTGCCCCCTTTCCGTGCACATTCCAAAGACATGCGTGTTAGGGTGAGTAAGTTGCGGGCATGTTATGTTGATTCCAAAACCGTGGCAGCACTTGCAGCCTGCTCCCAGCACATCCTTGGACTGTGTTGACCTTTGATGCAAATGATGCATTTCACTGTGTTTTAATATACATGTGACAAATAAAGCAAATAGTTAAACCTCGCCAGTTTTGACAGTCATAAAGCAAGGGATGCATCTTTGTCCTTGTTTCCAGCAAAGTTTTGTAGACAGGGCTGGTTTGGTCCTCACGTCACACAATGATGCCATTTGATAACTTGTTGCTGCTCAGCTTCAGGAGTGAACTGCCAAGCAAAATGCTCCTTACAAACCTGGAGTAAATAAAACTGGGGGGCGGGGGGGGGGGGAACGATAAATATGAGAAGTGCAAGGAAAGGATGCAATTATTTCTACTTGTGAAAAATCTAGATCTGTACTAGTTTAGAAGCCGAAATTCCCACACGTATAACTATCAGTGATTTAGTCCACATGTGGCTAACAAATATGGTCACAACACAGACAGTGATCACTGAAATTTGGAGTGAAGAGTTTAAGCGAGCTAATGTGAATCTTAATTATTTTGTAGAACACTTAACCGATATGGGAGGATGGAAAACACCAGCCTCCACATTCAATATAGAGGCAGCATTATTACTTCCAGAGAATAAATTAAATATGCTAGCATATTGATGAGTGGCTATGTTGATTGTTTTGAATCAAAAGACAGTGATAAAGCTCCCGGTGAGTCCATATTTCCGTACAAATATGGACATATATATGTGCACAATAATTCAAAATCAATTAAACCCAAATTTTCTTCAGATGACCATCCATTTCTTTCATTTGTTAATGCTTTTAGAAGAAATCTGAATGTGGCACCTAACACAAACAAGTATAAATGACATGATTAAGATAGCAAAATAGTGAACAAATCTCAATAAAGATGTAGAGTGACAGTTTGCTGGTAACAATAAGGGCTCATGTATCTTGGAAAACAAGAGTCTAGTGAGGAATCCAAAAGATACAGATACATAAATCACTGATAGGAATACTGGATTTCAAGACTGTTTTAAGAAAAAAAAAGCACCAAATCGTTTAAAAAATGTCCCAAAGCACTTTGCTGCTGATGAAAGTCTTTTTGATGTGCTCTGATTATTCCATTAGAAGAAACGCATAAGTCAGTATGGTTCCTGCAAGCTTTTACAATCATCTGCTGTAATAACCAAATGACATACTTGATGTTGCTAGCCAAGAAATGGAAATTTTAGAGGACATGAGGGGCAAATACTCCTACTCTGAAACAATACAATAGAATGGTTCTGGTTTCAGTTCAGTGTGCTTACAAGTTCTGTTCCCAAATTTCTGGAGTGGGACACAAAGTGAAAATCTATAGACTCTTCCTATTACAAAAGATATATGGCACAGAAGAAAGTGAAAAAAAAGATAGTAATAATGATGCCAACACAGAGAATCTTTTCCAAGTGAAAAGATGCAACGTATTTGGGTTATATTCTTCAATAAAGTGACTGAATGGTTCTGTTAAAGATTAACATCTAGTCCCCAGCCCAAAAATTGAAATCCTCTACCTTAGCAAATTCTTTCTTTGAGAACAAAATGAGGCACCACATATACAAATGTTATTAAGAAATTTAGTAGGAATTCAGGAGGGAATACCTTTAACAATCAGCATGTCTAGGTACAATGAAAGGAAAGCTGGACAGGAACATATTAAAAAAGAAACAGAAGGTTATGCAAAAGAGATACGAAATTAAGTAAGAGGCAGCTCCAATGGAGCAAAGAAAAACAGTCACTGGGTCTAATGACTAGAATCTGTACAGTACATTTGTATCATATACAAAAGATGAAGAACTAAATCCTACAAATTTAGGACCAAGAGAAATACAACTTACTTCTAGTGCATAATATGTAGGCTTGTTCTTGCCCAATTTATACGCTACCGTTGTCAAAAGGCCATGTTTAGATATCACCGGCTACAAAGAATAAGTTCAATAAAACAGTACTTTTTAAAATCTGTAATAAGAAATCATAACAAGGAAATGTTGCCAACTGTGAAATACAAAATTAATACAACAGCTTTTAGCGACTAGACTCAAAGTATATAATGTGTAGTGCTTCAATATTTTCATTACAAATGCCTTTACTGTTCTACAAGACATTAAAATACACTAACCTTCTGTCCTGTGTTACTCAACAGGAAACAGCCTGTGCCGTATCTAAAATGTAGAGATAAAACATACAAAAATATAATAGATTAGCTTACAGTAACTGACATTGCTGATAAAATTCATTCACTGATTTTACCACTTTACCACTAGATTATTTTTCATAGGTCTGATTGATTGAATGGAACTGCAGAATAAAAATTGAAGGAATTGCATCCACCTCCAAGGTTCAGTTTGATGCCTCATCATAAAGGTGGCAAGGCTGCAAGTAAATGAGCTGTGGTGGACAAGGTTTATTTTGCACAATATTGAAAAACATGAGTAATAGTAATCCAGGAAAATATTTCATCACCCTCTGTTAATTTGTCACAATTTCAAGTGGCAAAGTGTACAAATTAATTCAAAATTTCAAGAGTCAAAATTCTAAAAATCAGGAAGACATTGAGACACAAGAGACTGCAGATGCTGGAAATCTGGATTAATACACACAAACAACAGGAATTCTGCAGATGCTGGAAATTCAAGCAACACACATCAAAGTTGCTGGTGAACGCAGCAGGCCAGGCAGCATCTGTAGGAAGAGGTGCAGTCGACGTTTCAGGCCGAGACCCTTCGTCAGGACTAACTGAAGGAAGAGTGAGTAAGGGATTTGAAAGTTGAAGGGGGAGGAGGAGATCCAAAATGATAGGAGAAGACAGGAGGGGGAGGGATGGAGCCAAGAGCCGGACAGGTGATAGGCAAAAGGGGATACAAGATGATCATGGGACAGGAGGTCCGGGAAGAAAGACAAGGGGGGGGGGGGGAAGAGACCCAGAGGATGGGCAAGAGGTATATTCAGAGGGATAGAGGGAGAAAAAGGAGAGTGAGAGAAAGAATGTGTGCATAAAAATAAGTAACAGATGGGGTACGAGGGGGAGGTGGGGCCTTAGCGGAAGTTAGAGAAGTCGATGTTCATGCCATCAGGTTGGAGGCTACCCAGACGGAATATAAGGTATTGTTCCTCCAACCTGAGTGTGGCTTCATCTTTACAGTAGAGGAGGCCGTGGATAGACATGTCAGAATGGGAATGGGATGTGGAATTAAAATGTGTGGCCACTGGGAGATCCTGCTTTCTCTGGCGGACAGAGCGTAGATGTTCAGCAAAGCGGTCTCCCAGTCTGCGTCGGGTCTCGCCAATATATAAAAGGCCACATCGGGAGCACCGGACGCAGTGTATCACCCCAGTCGACTCACAGGTGAAGTGTTGCCTCACCTGGAAGGACTGTTTGGGGCCCTGAATGGTGGTAAGGGAGGAAGTGTGAGGGCATGTGTAGCACTTGTTCCGCTTACACGGATAAGTGCCAGGAGGGAGATCAGTAGGGAGGGATGGGGGGGACGAATGGACAAGGGAGTTGCGTAGGGAGTGATCCCTGCGGAATGCAGGGGGGGGGGAGGGAAAGATGTGCTTAGTGGTGGAATCCCGTTGGAGGATACACACAAGGTGCTGGAGGAGCTCAGCAGATCAGGCAGCGTTGATGGAGGGAACAGATAATGTCTCAGGCAGAGATCCTTCAGGATTTTGACATTGATACCTTAGGGAAACCAGGTTACTGCTGTTAGGAAAATCTAACTATATTTCAAAGTGAGTAAACAACAGGAATTCTGCAGATGCTGGAAATTCAAGCAACACACATCAAAGTTGCTGGTGAATGCAAAGGCCTGCTGCATTCACCAGCAACTTTGATGTTTCAAAGTGAGTAGGTAGGTTGGACACAAAATTGTCTTGCTCATAGAACCAGTAGTGGTGGAGGGTCACGAGTGAGTCCATATTTCAGTACAAATATTGACATACATTCTTCTGAATGGAAGACTGTCACCATAAAGAAAGAACAGAGACAATTTATAGATACTTGTGAAATGACAAACTAAAGCAATGCACAATACTTAAATAATGAAACAATGGATCCAGCTGGCCAGGCAGCATGCGTGGATAGAAAAATAGAGCGAATGTTTCAGGTCAAAGGTCCTTCTTAAAATCAGAGAAAGTGAGAAAAAATAATTTTAAGTTGCAGCGGAGGGGTGGTGGAAAAGAGTTTGAAAAAATTTAAGTTGTCTGACCTGTTGAATGTTTTCAGCATGATTCATTTTTATTTCAAATTCCACATTTACAGCTTTTTGATTTTCAGGTCCAATTGACAGGGTTCCTACTTGATGACACAATAATGACCTCAAGGTGCACACTGTTAATGTGATGCAAACGGCCACTAAGTTTGGAGGAATTAAAATCAACAGCACAAATGATCATTTCCTCAACTTGCAGACTGATTTGTGGCAAATTTGGCATCATGTATAAGTTATTGATGAGAAATACCTGTATATTGAAATTATGCATTGATTAGAGTTGGTGCTGAATATTGGAGCAGGATGTTAGTAACCCAAGCACAGTTTCAAAAGATATGTTAGTTTAATTAATAGAGCTTTAATCAACATCTCAGTTCAGAAACTGAACAATGTGAATTGTCAAAATACTGCAACTATTTAATTCTTATTGCAAAGTTTAAACATGTCATGTAGTTAATAGATACTGCAGATTAAATTATTATCAAAAACATTCAATAAAGAAAACTGGAAGTTAACAAATGGATTACAGAGTCTGCATCTTCACACTCCACCTCTCTCATGCTGCAGTACTTCATTCATGTTTCTTAAATATCAATAGAGATACTCTTATCTTTGTTGCTCACCAGTCATAGTTGCCTTAACGTCTTAACCACAATCAAACAAAATTACAACAAGTTATACTGCTGAATAATTTGGAACTAAAGGATAGAGGAAAAGACACAATCACCTTCAATGTTTGCTCCAACAAGATCCAAATCAGTATAAAGACATAATCTTCACTGTGGCAATTTTAAGAAAGCTGAAGGAAGAATTTCCCATCACAACAAATCTAGTCAGATGCTCAAGTTGATTATTACCTCCCTCTCTAGCCACTATGACAAACTGAAAGAGATTTTAACTGTTCAAACTTACGTATTTTTTGAATCTCCAGGTTTAAAACACAATTGCCCAACCATGGCAGCTGATTGGTCACCTAAACACTGATAAAGATAACACAATTATAACCATCTTTACTTCCTCAGAAAAGTTTCACACCACAAAATATTTGGAATCAATTGTAGTTAACACAAATTGGAGGGCAAATCATGATAAGCTATCTTAATTAAAAATCACTAAACTATCTCATTATACTAATATTTCCTGTGGAAGTAAGGTTTTCTATTGACAGACAGAGACAGACATTTCTCTACTTTGCTCCTTGTCTACCAAAGCAGGTTTTCTTTAAATGATTAACAAAGTTTAAAGAAGTTTATCGCATTGAACTTTTGACCAAGGAGTGCAACCAGAGTAATAAAAATGTCTGCTACATACTGCAGCAATTTGAATTTTTTCTGAAATTTTGAATCTCAGTTTAAACATATATGGTAGCATTTCTTGAGTGCCTTTAAAAAATTGAACAAATTTAACTCAACTAAAGACAAGCTTCTGTCATCACAAAACTCTAGTTAAATGTCAATGCTCAAATAGAAAAGGTATTTTTACTGAAAGTGAATAGACAAATTTGCCTATTCTTAGAAGAACAAGATCTCCAGTGCAAATAATGCATCATTTTGTTACGGAAACTTCAAAACTATTGGGGTTCACCATCTCATGGTAAAATTTACACTGACAATCAGGAGTGCTATGGATATGCATCACCAAGTTCCTGCAAGTAGCTCAGCCCTTAGCCATAAACTATGCCATTTTTCTGCCTTCCATACCAAGTGTGAGGGAAATTGATGACACATTAACAAAGCTACAGACTGGTCAGGGAGATACACTATACTTTTTACAAGTTTTACACAATGGCAGACAACATTATTATTATTATTATTATTATTGATTAGCATTATTTACTCTGGTCCCTAAAGCTAATTTTACATATAATTAATAGCTTAAAATATTTCAATATTATTAATCTAAAACTCAAAATCATTTTGTTTTAAGTAGTTGGTCATGATTCATCATTCACTGAAAAGAAGAATACTGGAATATGGATCCACTTTTTAAAAATATTTTACAGAATGACAGTTAAAGTTAATAAAAACTGGAGCTTTGCATCTTTAGCTTGCCATAAGAATTCTTTAATACGAGTGACACTTGGCTAACTTGATTTCATCATGCCTGCTAACTCTTTTGAATTGATTCTAGAATTTTACTTGATGTTAACTGTAAGCACTCTCCCTTATGACTGAATGCAAAATTTGAGATACAATCATTTTAAGTGAAGAGGTAACATCTCTGGAGTTTTCAGTGTGCAAAGTTTGTAAATAGTAAAATATACTTACTCCTGAAATGGGTACGTTGGTCAGTGTCCCACCTTTCTATTTGAAAAGAGAATAATATGACAGATATTAAAATGTATACAGTTTCAATGAATGTGCCTTGATTTAAAAACAATTTTGTTGAACATTCACATAACGTTATGAGACCCCTCGCACCTTTCTCATCCCTAAGATGGCAAAGAAATGTATTTTCTCTAAAAGATATAGCTTTATCTATTGAATTGACAGCAAAAGCAAATTGCTTAACCATGGAAATGACAGCTGATAGTAACCAACCTCACTTACTCCTGAAGAACCTATACAATTTTGCTAACAATGACATACACAGTTAAAGATAGAACCTTTAACATCATAGATGTACAGAGGAATCTTAGAGTCCTGGTCCACAGCTTCCTGAAAGTGGTTTTACAGGTTGATAGGGCGTAAAGTCATATGTCATGCTTGCCTACAGAAGTTGAGGCAAAGTTTAAGAGTCAGGAAAACATGTTGCAGCTTTATAAAACTCAGGTTCGGCAGCATTTAGAGTACTGCATTTAGTTCTGGTTATCCCATTACAGGAAGGATGTAGAGAGGGTACAGACAAGGTTTACCAAGAAACTACCTGGATCAGAGGCCATGTGCTAGGGGGAAAGGTTGGATAAAGCAGGGTTATTTTTCCTAGGTGAATGGAGGCTGAGAGGAGATCTGTGAGAAGTTTATCATATTATGAGAGGCATAATGTAGGTAGCCAGCATCTTTTCCTCCAGGCTCAAATATATCTAAACCAGTGAGCAAGGATTTAAAGTGAGAGGTTGGAAGTTCAGGGGAGATGTACAGAGTAGGAAAATAAATTCTTCTCGGGCTTCCAGTCGGGCACAGGTATTGATTTTAACCAACGTTTCAATGACAAACTCTGCCATCTTCTCAGGGATGGTAGGCCGTATCTCAGGTAATGATGAGTTTGAGTACAGAGAGGAAATTAAGAACCTGGTGGCATGGTGCGAAGGCAATAACCTATCCCTCAATGTCAGAAGACGAAGGAACTGGTTGTTGACTTCAGAAGGAGTAGCGGACCGCACCACTCCACTTACATCGGTGGTGTGCAAGTGGAACAGGTCAAAAGCCTTAAGTTCCTCGGGGTCAATATCACAAATGACCTGACTTGGTCCAACCAAGCAGACTCCACTGCCAAGAAGGCCTACCAGCACCTTTACTCCCTGAGGAAGCTGAAGAAATTTGGCCTGTCCCCTAAAACCCTCACTAATTTTTATAGATGCACCGTAGAAAGCATTCTTCTAGGCTGCATCACAACCTGGTATAGAAGTTGTCCTGTCCAAGACCGGAGGAAGCTGCAGAAGATCGTGAACACAGCCCAGCACATCACACAAACCAATCTTCCATCCTTGGACTCACTTTAACACCGCACGCTGTCGGAGCAGTGATGCCAGGATAATCAAGGACACGACCCACCCAGCCAACACACTTTTTGTCCCTCTTCCCTCCGGGAGAAGGCTCAGGAGCTTGAAGACTCGTATGGCCAGATTTGGGAACAGCTTCTTTCCAACTGTGATAAGACTGCTGAATGGATCCTGACCCGGATCTGGGCGTACCCTCCAAATATTCGGACCTGCCTCTCGGTTTTTTTTTGCACTACCTTACTTTTCCTTTTAAATTATAAATCATAAATAGAAAATAGAAATTTTTAATATTTACTATTGATTTGTACTCCAGGGAGCACGAGGCGCAGAATCAAATATCGCTGTGATGATTGTACACTCTAGTATCAATTGCTTGGTGACAATAAAATATAAAGTATAAAAGGGATGCTGCTTGGGAATGTCTAGTTTGGTGGTATTTCTACCCACGTTGTCCGTCCCTCCTGATTGGATGAGGTCTAACCAATCAGGTTTCCATTGTTGCACCTTGTTTACAATTGAATTCCAGTTCTTGGAGTGAGACCTTTGTCTTCGTTAAAATTCTTTTCCTCTAGTTTTATTTCAATGGCTTCCTTCACCAAGTGATCTCAAAAACCATTGGCGCAGCACAGTAGTTCTGTGCTGTCGAAGTCAATCCTACTGCTACGGCTGATTTCTCTGGTTAACCCAGAAGGATACACCTCCTGTGCTCCCTGATGTGGGTTTCCACTGTGCCGGTCGCACACACTGGCCAATATACGCTGCTCCACATTCACAGGGAATCCTGTAAACACCAGCCGTCCTGAGTCCCAAGTCATCTTCGACTCACTGAAGCTGTGATTTGAACTTCCTTACGGGCTTCTGGATGGTACCGATCTGGTATTTCTTCAGGATCTTGGCGATCCTTCCAAAAACCATGGAACTATAGGGAAGACAGGCAGTAGCGATGGACTCCTCCTCGTTGTTTGGTTTTCTGGTTATTCTGTCAGCCCTTTTAAGAGTCCGATTGATTTCCTTCATCTTGTAGCCATTCTGTAGGAACATCGTGCATAATCGTCTTATTTCTTTATGGAGACGCTCTGGGTCTGAAATAGTTTCTGCATGGTTAATCATTCGCAATGGCCATAGGAATGATTTTGACAGCACAAAAGTAAAGTGCTGCGTCAATATCTTTAGGGACTGCCTGGTGAAGGAAGCCATTGAAATAAAACTAGAGGATGTTACATGCTCAAGGAGATCTGTTTTTTTTTGTGAGAATGATGTAATGGTCTTCTGGAGGTCACCTGATGTGATTTTCCCGCCGATGTGAGGTCATGTGATGACATGTGCCCCGTGACTATATAAGGGTCGACTTAGGTGACGCAGCGGGTTTTTGAGTTTGTAGATTTCCAGGTAGAATGTGTTGTGCCTCCGCTTCTGTTGCGTGTTTGTTTTTGTGACTCAGCTTCATTTTTAAAACCGAGGGTGTGTTCTCTTACAAGATATTGCATTTGGATTGGAAATTTGTGGCTGGAAGTGCCAATTTACTCAATTCCGACAGTTTTGAAGGGATAGTGAAGAATTCATCAAAGTGAAGGATCGAGAGAAGTCGGCATCGTTTGGCAGTTTAATAAAGAATCGACCTTATTGAGTCTTCGTTGGAGAGAACCTGCATCAAGATAACTGTTGCAAAAGCGCAATGAGTTCATGCAAAAAAGCTCTCTCTCTAAAAGGAATTTAAAGTCAGTCGATTTAAACTGTTTAATTTCGGCATCGGGAATCCTGTGGACAGAACCAGCAGTAAAGGTGCGTCGGCGAAGAAATCCTTCTCCAGAGAAGTCTCTCCTGATTGAATATGTAAAACTGTTGGACTTGCGAAGCTATCGCTTTAAGAACTATATCTGACTGTATCGCTTTAAGAACTGCTTTCGCATTTAACGCTTCAAGAACCAGAGCCGAGTGGCGAGTTGGTGAACGGCTGCGTACCTGTTAACCTCCGGTTAAAATTTTCCTTTGTTTTTTTTTTCCTTATTGTTTATACGTGTTTAATAAATGTTCGGTTGTTTTTATATAACCTGTTTCGATTAATATTCATTGTTGCCAGTTACGTAACAT
Source organism: Mobula birostris (assembly GCF_030028105.1). Classification (NCBI taxonomy): domain Eukaryota; kingdom Metazoa; phylum Chordata; class Chondrichthyes; order Myliobatiformes; family Myliobatidae; genus Mobula; species Mobula birostris. Next base: position 64,588,131 of record NC_092375.1, on the reverse strand, counting down.
GATTTGTCCGGGCTCGTCCGGGATATGTTCCGATTTTGAGTTTAAGTGCTGGCAATTGCCATTTTGATTTGGTAAAAGGGAATACCCAATTTTTTTTGGTTTGATTGGTGTGTGTGTTGTATTTGGCAGCAATGGATATTGACGAATTTTTGAAGACGCCTGACTCGGGATTTTTAGAGAATGCGAGAAAACCTGTGGTATTGGAGATTGCTAAGAAGTTGGATATTAAAGGAATTACGAGAAATTCTACAAAGGCTTTCATACAAAGGAAAACTGCTGAACATTATATTAATTTGGAATATTTTGAGGAGGAGGTGTTAGAGAAGTTTCCAATGAGTAATCTGGAAATGCAGTTGTATCTTGAACAGTTAAAGTTTGAAAGATTTAAAGTGGAAATGAAAGAAAGAGAAGCTGAAAACCAGAGGAAATTCGAGCTAGAGATGGAGAAAATAAGGTCTGGGAATCAGTCTTCTGGTTCTACGAAACAATTTGTTGCTAGTCGTGAGGTTGTTTTGGCTCCTCCATTAAATGAAGCTGATGTGGATGCATATTTCCAGCATTTCAAAACAGTTGCTCTGAGTTTAAAGTGGCTGAAGGACCAATAGCCAGTGATGTTACAAAGTGTAATTAAAGGCAAGGCACAACAAGTTTATACAGCTTTAAATGCTGAGCAAGCACTGGATTATGATATTGTTAAAGAGAATATATTAAAGGTATATGAAATGGTTCCGGAAGCGTATAGAGAAAGACTTAGAAGTTTGAAGAAATCGGTAGAAAAAAACTTACGTGGACTTTGCCTATGAGAAATCTGTGTGTTTTGAGAGATGGGTTTCCTCTAAAAATGTGAATGGAGAGTATAATAAATTGAAAGAGCTGATTTTGCAGCAGAAATTTAAAAGAAGCATTCCTGTTGAAGTGAGAACATACTTAAATGAACGGGACACTGCTACATTGCAGGAGATTGCTAAATTGGTTGATGAGTATGTTTTAATTCACAAGAATAAATTTTCTCCAGGTAAAATTTTTAAAAGGAAAACTAACACAGAGAGTCAAGGTAAATCAGACATTAAATCTGAAGTTAATGAGAAAAGTCAGGATGAAGGGAGACGTGAAGGAAAGACATTTTGGTACTATTTGTAATTATTGTAAGAAACCTGGACATGTAGTGGCTAATTGCTTCTGATTGAAACGGAAAGAGAAAGAAGTGGCCCCAGATGCTTGTGTGCAGCACATGGAAAAACCTGTAAAGCTACAGGGTTTAGAAAATATTACTGAAGATGTGTCAGAGTCTGACCAAGTTAAGAAGGGATATGAGGCTTTTATAACAGAAGGATTTGTATCCTTGAAAGAAGGATCCAATGCAGTATTAATAAGGATACTTAGAGATACTGGAGCTTCGCAATCACTAATGTTAGATAGTGTGTTACGGTTTAGTGATGAGTCTGGCATTGGTGAGGTAAATTATATAAGAGGAGTAGGGAGTGCCCTTATGCCAGTACATTTACATAGAGTAAATTTAAGGTCAGGAATAGTTATAGGGGTTGTTAAAGTAGGACTACAATCCAGTTTACCTGTGAATGATGTTTCTCTTTTGTTAGGGAATGATTTAGCAGGTGGACAAGTTTTTCCTGAAGTGCATTTGACAATAAATTCAAATTCTGAAGAACCACAGAGGGATTCTAACACAGATTCTTCCTGTGTTGTAACAAGAGCTATGGCTAAAAAGACTGATTACCCATGACAGTTCAAATCAAGATTTGAATTTTGAGTATGTATCAGAAACTTTCTTACCTACCTTATTTGATCAGGATTTTGATGGTAAGTCTGATCAGGAAGATTTGTCTTTATCCTGGAAGGAGATGATAGCAGAGCAGGGTAGGGATCCTGAGATAGTTAAATTAAAAGAACAAGCTCTTCCAGATAGTGAAATGGAAAAAGTACCAGTTGGATATTATTTTGAAAAGGGGGTATTAATGAGAAAGTGGAGGTTGCCTACAATTCCTGCTAGTGAGGAATGGGAAGTTAATCATCAGGTTGTTGTTCCTAAAATTTACCGAAATGAGATTTTAACTATGGCTCATAGTATCCCTTTGGGTGGTCATTTAGGGGTAAAGAAAACCATGAACAAAGTTTCTAAACATTTTTATTGGCCTAGTTTAAGACAAGATGTGGCGACATTTTGTAGAACGTGTCATACATGTCAAGTTGTTGGTAAACCTAATCAGGTTACTCCAGTGGCTCCACTGCAACCAATTCCTGTATTTGGTGAGTCGTTTTCAAAAATCATTGTAGACTGTGTAGGTCCTTTGCCAAAAACTAAAACTGGACATCAATATTTATTAACTATTATGTGCACAGCATCTAGGTTTCCAGAGGTAGTACCTCTTAGGAATATAATAGCTAAAACTGTGACAAAGGCTCTTACAAAATTCTTCACTTATTTTGGGCTGCCTAAGGAAATACAATCAGATCAAGGAAGTAATTTTATGTCTGGGTTGTTCCAGCAGATAGTTTATAAACTGGGAGCAAAGCAGATTATTTCCTCAGCCTATCATCCAGAATCACAAACAGCCTTGGAGAGATTTCATTCTACACTAAAAACTATGATTAGGACATATTGTATAGAAAATGAAAAGGATTGGGATGAAGGCATACATTTACTACTTTTTGCAGTAAGGGAGGCAGTACAGGAATCATTAGGTTTTAGTCCTTTTGAACGTGTTTGGACATAGAGTTCAAGGACCTTTGGCTTTGTTGAAGGAACAGTAGATTAATAAAGTAGTACACACTAGTTTATTAGATTATGTTTTGAAATTTAAAGAGAGATTGTACAAAACTTGTAGTTTGGCCAAGGAAAATTTAAAGTTAGCTCAAGAGAAGATGAAGACGTGGTATGATAAGGAAGCTAGGATGAGGTCATTTAAGCCTGGAGATAAGGTGTTGGTTCTTTTCCCAGTGCAAACAAACCCATTACAAGCCAAATTCATGGTCCTTATGAGATTAAATCTAAGGTAAATGAGGTGGATTATGTGGTAAAAACCCCAGATAGGAGGAAGACAACACAGCTGTGTCATATAAATATGATAAAACCATATTATGAGAGAGAAGTTGCCACTGTGACTGTTAAGGAAAAGGGTTAAGGAAATTAAACTCCAATTTAATAATCCAGTTTAATGTTACAGGAGTACAATATTTTGATCACTCATATCAAGGGTAAAGACAATGTGATCGCTGTTTGTCCAGATGTTAAATGTACAATGAAAATTTGCTTTTTTTTGGAGTGATATTTTATCATTTGTAACACTCCTACTGTACATTAGTTTGTAAAGGGCTGAAAGATTGTCTATATTGTGCATTTTGTAAATTTTATACCTTTGTATTTTTTTTGTATAAATTGTTAAGATTTTGTTCTTCAAGAGACCAAAACTTTTTTTTGGAGGGAGGTGTTACATGCTCCAGGAGATCTGTTTTTTTTTGTGAGAATGACGTAATGGTCTTTTGGAGGACACCTGATGTGATTTTCCTGCCGGTGAGGTCACGTGATGACATGTGCCCCGTGACTATATAAGGGTCGACCCAGGTGACGCAGTTAGTTTTTGAGTTTGTAGATTTCCAGGTAGAACGTGTTGTGCCTCCGTTTCTGTTGCGTGTTTGTTTTTGTGACGCAGTTTCATTTTTAAAACGGAAGGTGCGTTCTCTTACAAGATATTGTATTATTGAACTGGAAATTTGTGGCTGGAAGTGCCAATTTACTCAATTTCGACAGTTTTGAAGGGAGAGTGAAGAATTCATCGAAGTGAAGGATTGAGAGAAGTCGGCATCGTTTGGCAGTTTAATAAAGAATCGACCTTATTGAGTCTTCGTTGGAAAGAACCTGCATCAAGATAACCGTTGCAGAAGCGCAATGAGTTCATGCAAAAAGGTGCTCTCTCTCTCTCTTTAAAGGAATTTAAGGTCAGTTGATTTAAACTGTTTATTTTCGGCATCAGGAATCCTGTGGACAGAACCAGCAGTAAAGGTGTGTCTGTGAAGAAATCCTTCTCCAGAGAAGTCTCTCCCAATTGAATATGTAAAACTGTTGGACTTTCGAAGTTATCGCTTTAAGAACTATATCTGACTGTATCGCTTTAAGAACTGTTTTCGCATTTAACGCTTCAAGAACCAGAGCCGAGTGGCGAGTTGGTGAATGGCTGTGTACCTGTTAATCTCCAGTTAAAGTTTTCCTTTGTTTTTTTTTCCTTATCGTTTATATGTGTTTAATAAATGTTTGGTTGTTTTTATATAACCTGTCTCGATTAATATTCATTGCTGCCGGTTACGTAACAAGGAAAAGAATTTTAACAAAGATGAAGGTCTTGCTCCAAGAACTGGAATTCGATTGTTAAAACAGGATGGGACAAAAACCTGAATGTATGAGGACTAATCAATCAGGAGGGAGGGACGACAGGGGTATAAATACCGCTGAACTAGACAAACCCAAGCATCATCACTGATGAAGATGGCAGAGTTGGTTATCGAAACTTTGGTTAAAATTGATACCTGTACCCAGCTGGAAGCCAGAGTACAGTTTATTCGTCATATACGCAGGGAAAGCACTAGATCCTTTTTCTCATACAGAGCAGGTTCTTTCTTTAAAAGACAGAGTAGGGATGCATGGAATGTGCTGGCCAGAGGGGATGATGTAGCCAAAAACAACAGAGGTGTTTAACAGGCTTTTAGATAGGAACAGGGATAAGCAGAGAGTGGAGGGATATGGACCATGTGCAGGAAGGAGGAATTAGTTTACTAAGATGATTAGTATCAGTTCATTACACCTGTGCATATGTCAATAAACTTCAGGTTTACTTTGGGCAGTTCCACATTGTGAGCAGAGAGACTGTACTTCAGCTGTACTAGGTTCTATTAATCAAGTGAGAGAGAGCATGAGGTTTCAACACCCATGCCGGGGAGCTCATGTCAAACATTGATTTTTGCAATAAGCAAACACCATGAAACAAGACACAACATCATGTAGGTTTAAACTTTAAAAGGACTGCCTTTACATTTTAACTGTAGTGAAATAAATTTCTTTGACAAAGTCGTATGTACATCTTTCATATGAAGAGAACAATTTGAAGAGTTTATGAACAATCTCTTCCAACAGAAACACACTATAAAAACAATTAATATTCCCTGGCAAACAACTGCAACTTCCCTTGAACAGCAGCATAAATCACCAGATCAGATTTGTTTGGTGATTCTTCTGCTCTCTTTCCTTCAAACGTTAAACAGACTCCTCGTAAGTTGTGCCCTCCTCACTGCCTTCACCACTTCCTGTATCCCAGAAGGAAAGGAATTTCAAATAATTTAAATATTACTAATTTCCTCATCAAGTCCACACAAAGTGCCCTGAAGCTACACCATGGAACAGATCTCTAGATCAAACATAACTGATCAGATAGCAGAGTGTTTGGCCTAAAACATCAACTCTTTAGTCCTCTGCAGAGATACTAGCTGAACCTGCTGAGTTCCTCCAGCATTTTGTCTGTGTTACACTGATCAGTCAGCTTATCTGAACAATAACTCAATGGGGTAAAATCAGTTTTCACATCTTACCCCCAGAGAGTTCAATCTACATTCTCTAGATGCTTTTACTTTCCATAGTGGGATCAGTTTTTCCATATTGAATCCAGGAATACATTTCAATATTTTGTTCAATTCTAATCTCACCAGCCTTCAGGTTTCCCGTTTCTACTCCTACACCAGTCAACGGAGTTATAGTCAGAAAAGTACAGTGCAGAAACAGACTGTTCAGCCCATCTAGTCCATGCTGGACCATTTAAACAGCCTAGTCCTTCATACCTCTGCTACTGACGTACCTATCCAAATTTCTCTTAAATGTGGAAATTGAGCTCACATGCACCACCTGTGCTGGTAGCCTGTTCCACTCTCATGAACCTCTATTTGAAGTTTCCCCTCATGTTCCCCTAAAGATTTTCACCTTTCACCCTTAACCCAAGACCTCCAGTGGCCTACTTGCATTTACTCTATAACCCCTCAATTTTTTATACTTCTATCAAATCGCCCCTCAACCTTCTATGTTCTAGGGAATAAAGTCCTCCAGTCCCAACAACATCCTTGTAAACTTTCTCTGTACTCTTTCAAACGTATTTACATCTTTCCTACAAGTAGGTGATCCAAAACTGCACACAATACTCCATATTAGGCTTCACCGTCTTATACAAATTCAACACAACATCCCATCTCCTGTACTCAATACATTGATTTATGAAGGCCAATGTGCCAAAATCTTTCTTTATGAGCCTTTCTATCTGTGCCATCACTTTCAATTAATTATGGATCAGCATTCCCAGATCCCTTTCTTCTACCACACTTCTCAGTGCCCTACTGTTCACTGTGCAAAACCTACCCTGGTTCTTCCTACCAAAGCTCAACACCTTGCACTTGTCTACATCAATTCCACCTGCCATTTTTCCAGCTGGTCTCCCACTGCAAACTCCAATAATTTTCCTGGTTGTCCACTATACCCCAATCTTTGTGTCATCTGCAAATCTGCTGATCCAGTTAACCACATTGTTATCCAGATCACTGATTTAGATGACACACAACAATGGACCCAGCACCAATCCCTGTAGTACTCAACTAGTCACAGGCCTTCAGTTAGAGGTAACCATTTACCTCCACTCTCTGGCTTCTCCCACAAAGCCAATGTCTAATCCAATTTACTTCCTCATCTTGAATGCCAAGCTACTGAACCTTCTTGACCAATCTCCCATGCAGGACCTTGTCAAATGCCTTGCTGAAGTCCATATCAACTTCCTGGTAACTTACTAAAAAAAAATTCTACAAGATTAGTTAGACACAACCTACCATGCACAAAGCCATGCTGCCTATCCCTAAACAGGCCATGTCTATCCAAATACTCATATCTAGTTCTTTAGAATACCTTCCAGGTTCCGGTGACGTCATTGTTCAGAAAGGCAGCTTAAATCAATAGCTCTTCTGGAAAAATCCTGTTAATCCATCAAATACAAGATCTTTCGAAAATATCTGAATTGATAAGGGGGGCAAGAATGGGGAAAAAGAATGGAGATTAAAAAAGCATCACTGCGGAGCCTATGGAAGAGAGAGGTGCAGTGCACAGCTCTCCTACACGTGCGCACGGCGGCGAAGATGATGTTGGGCCTCGTGCAGGCGAAGTGGCAAATATGATAAGGATTCTGGAAGAGATAAGGGAAGTCCAAAAAGATATAAAGCAGCAACTCAATGATATAAATTCAGAGCTCGCCAATGTCAATCAGAAAATAGCCGTGGCAGAGACTCGAATTGAGAAGGTGGAAGATCGCGTGCAAAACGTGGGACAGATACTAAGTAAGACGATAAAAATATTAAATCAACAGGAAAGTAAATTGCTTGACCAGGAGGGAAGATCGCGACTGAAAAATATCAGGATTTATAATGTTCCCGAAGGAGCAGAATGACTGTCGATGATGGACTTTGTAGACAAGTTGCTGCTGTTGGAAGCGCTGGAGATTCCCCCGACTATGGAAATTGAAATTGAGAGGATGCATCGTTCGAGACAGAGAAAGTAAACTGCGCTCAATAGTACTTAAATCCCTTCGATTCAAGAGCAAGGCGGAGATTCTACAAAGGGCCTGGGGTAGGAAGAGGGCTTTTTTGGAACTGGAAGTTAATATATTTCGATCATGATTACCCCCCCCTCCCCCCGGCGGTCCTACAGAAACGGAAGGAATATTCCGAAGCAAAACAAATATTAAAGAAAGAAAAGATTAAATTCCGAACCCCGTACCCTGCTAAACTGAGGGTATTTTACCAAGAAGGGATACGACTATACCAGATGGTGGAAGAGGCGACTACAGACATGAACAACAGAGGACTGCCCATTAACGTGGTCAAACCAAGGGAAAGTCTGGCTGTGCAGTTATCCCTATCTGCTTGGGAAATAGTAAGAGAACCTAGAAAGCAGGAGACGGGAGCAGGACGAGAGGAGGATATTAGGAAGAGACTGTGAGTTCTCTGAGGGCAGCCCTCACCTCCTCCAGAAGAGCCATAAGGTTAGGCTAACTTTAAAAATGCTGATAAACTAAATGGAAGCAAAAATAGATGGTGATATACCCATGTCGAGAAATACATATTATAATGTGGATTTTATATTACTCAATTTTTTTAAAAATTCATTTATTCTTTCCTTTTCCCCCACCTAAATGAGAATATATACATGGGAGGAATACACAGGGAAATAATTTCTGTGTAATGGACATAGTTTTTTTTTAAAACTTACTTTTCTAGGCACTCAACGGGGACCCTCAACCCACAGGTAGGAGGGGCTATCCCCCATGGCTAGACTTTTCTTCTAGCCTGACCCAGGGTCATTTAGAGACCCCAGCCTTGGAATCACACCTTCGTTACCTTTTTTTTAAAAAAAAGTATTATTCGCGTTTCTTGGCTCTTATTTGTTCAGGAAGTAGATCGTTATATATTCTGCAAATTTCAATGATATACTAACAGGTAAATACACTTGGCTAAGGACAAAGTAAAATTCATTTCTTTTAATGTCAATGGGCTGTTGAATCTAGTCAAGTGCAGTAAAATTCTATCAAAAATGAAAAAAGAACAAGCCTATGTAGTATATTTACAGGAAACTCACTTAAGTGACAATGAGCATGGAAGATCAAAGAGAATGGGCTTCACTAATTTGTTTCTCTCCTCATATAAATCAGGACATAGAAGAGGAGTTGCTATTCTTATCTCAAGCAAGCTAAGTTTAGAAAAGTATTCGAAATAGGAGATAAGGAGGGCAGATATATTCTGGTAAGGGGGAATATAGATGGAAATCCAGTTACTTTATTGAATATATACGCACCCCCAGGAAGTGATATTAGCCTCTTCCAGAAAATTACTAATGTTATGGTAACAGAAAGAAGGTCTCTTGATATGTGGGGGGAGACTTAAAATTACAATTACAACCACAGTTAGACTCTTCCAATAGAAAAACTTATGAAACAAAGTCCTTACTTATGAAAGCTTATGAAACAAAGTCCATACATAAGAAAGTTAACACTCTTTTTGAGGATGTTGGTCTAATTGATATATGGAGGGACCTTTTCCCCGACAGAAGGGATTACACTCATTATTCTGCCCCCCCCCCCATTCCATATATACAAGAATAGACTATTTCATAACATTTGGAAAAGATAGTGACAAAATAATCACCTGTGGAATTGGGACAATAAATGTAAGTGAGCACACACCTATATATTTATCTATTGATTTTGACCTACAACCAAAGAATACTATTTGGAAACTAAATTCAAGTCTACTCAATGATCCCTACTTTAGGAACAAATTAAAGAAATTGGTCTTTACTTAAAATTCAATGATAATGGAGAGGTTTCACATCCCATTCTACGGGATACTCTGAAGGCTGTCTTAAGAGGGAAAATTATAGCGATATCTTCATATAAGAAAAAAATAAGGAATAGAACATTAGAGGAATTACAAAATAAGTTGAAGGAACTAAAAAAAAACAAATTGAATTTGGCACGGGATACACTAGAGGAAATTTAAAAAATTACGAATGAAATTAATAGTTTGGCTACACAAGAAATTAGAAAAAATTTAATGTTTCTGAAACAGAGACACTATGAAAGTGGATCTAAATCTCTGAAAATACTGGCTTGGAAACTGAAAAATAAGATAGCAGAAAATACAATTCATAGAATAAGGGATCCAAGAACAAAAGTGATAAAAAATAAGTTAAGTGAAATTCAAGAAGCTTTTGAAATGTCTTATAAAACTCTATATTCCAAAGTTCCAGGGGGAAGCATAACCCAAATTGACACCTTCCTGAATTCTTTAGAGTTACCCACTTTAAGTAAAGAACAAACTAGAACGATGACTGCTGACATAACTGAAGCTGAACTAAAAACTGCAATTAGTAGGCTTAAATTAAGCAAGTCACCAGGATCAGATGGATATACGGCAGAGTGGTATAAAGAGTTTAGAATGAGTTAATTCCTATTTTACTCCCCACAATGAACTAGACCCTAAGAAAGGCGCAAATGCCACCCAGCTGGAAGGAGGCGATAATCTCAGCTATACCGAAAAGAGGCAAGGATAAAATGGAATGTGGGTCATTTAGACCAATATCTGTTCTTAATGTGGATTATAGAATATTTACCTCCGTCATGGCCAAATGATTAGAAGAGTTTCTACCCACACTGATACATAATGATCAGACAGGTTTTATACAACAACGCCAAGCACAAGACAATATATGAAGGACACTTCACATTATGGATCATATTAAAAAAAAATGAAATTGAAGCAATAGTGATAAGCGTGGACGCTGAAAAGGCATTTGATTCCGTTAATCGGCATTTTCTTTACAGAGTTTTACATAGATTTGGTCTACATGACACAATTATTAAAACTATACAGGCACTATACGACAATCATGCTGCCAGGATTAAAATCAATGGATATTTACCTAATAGTTTTACCCTAGAAAGAGGCATGAGACAGGGTTGTGCATGGTCACCACTACTCTTCGCATTACATCTGGAACTATTAGCTCAATACATCAGACAAAATGACGATATCAGGGGAATTACTATTAAAGGGACAGAGCATAAATTGGCCTGTTACTCGGATGACATTTTGATCTATCTAGGGCAACCAACATACTCTTTACCTAAGTTGATACAATCCTTTGAACAATATGGTCAATTATCAGGATACAAGATCAACATAGATAAAACCCAACTAATTTCATATAACTATAGCCCACTATGAGAAATTGAAAGTAGATATCCTTGGGCATGGCAAAAATATTTAGCAAAATTATCAGAACGCAATTATCAGCCTATATATAAAAAATTAAGATATAACAAGATGGAATCTAATTCCTTTTCTTGGTCTCAGTTCAAGGACTGAATTTATTAAAATGAATATACTGCCCAGACTACTATATCTCTTTCAGACCCTACCAATGGAGATTAACCAAAATCAATTCAATGAATGGAACAAGATGCTATCAAGATATATATGGCAAGGTAAAAGGCCTAGGGTTCGTCTCAAAACTTTGCAATTAGCCAAGGAAAAGGGGGGGGGTGGGGTGGGGCCTACATTCTCTTAGAGATTATTATTTTGCAGCACAGTTGAGAGCCGTGATATGCTGGTGCAACCCATCATATGGTGCTCAATGGAAAAACATTGAGGAGAGGATACTTTCCATCCCCATACAGGCAATTTTGGCTGATAACAACCTACAAAGTTACATAAATAATATTGACAACCCGTGGGTGAAATGGACTCTTAAAATATGGAAAACTATTATAAAAGATAAACCAGAGAGAGACATTGCAATTCTTAAATGGTAAGCATATGACTCGGATTTTACGCTGAATAAACTAGATGCTAGATTTAAGGACTGGACAGCTAAAGGAATAACAGCTATTTGCGATATAATGAAAGAAGGAACACTTCAGTTTTGAAATGCTCAAAGAGAAACACTCATTAGAAAAACAAGACTTTTGCTGGTATTTACAAGATGTGACAGTATGTTAATAGGATGGTTAAAAATGTAACCAAGGCAAGTACATGTTTGATAGAGCTATTTAGAAAAGCATATAATTCAGACAACAGTAGTAGAATAACTTCAAATCTTAAAACACATTTAACTTCACACATTAAAACAAAATATGAGAAGGAAGAAGGGATAATAATATCTGAGGAAGACTGGACAATAATGTGGAGGTATCAATGGAAGTGTACCAGTTCACAGAAATGGAGGGAGTTCAGGTGGAAAAACTTGTTAACATATTTTATTACACCCTCTCAGAAATCCCACCATACAGGTATCCCCCACCTTTCAAATGTTTGCTTTATGAAACCTCACTGATATGAAAGACCTACATTAGTACCCCGTTTTCACTTTCAGAAGGTGTTTTCACCGTTACAAAAAAAAAGCAGCGCGTGATAAAAAAATCAGCGCGCACCCCGAGCAGCCGTTCTCCCCCGGATTTGGAACTGCATTCTCGCTGGCATGTCTTAAACACGGGCCTGTGAGCAGCCGTTTGCAAGATGAGTTCTATGGTATTGGAAAAGCCCAAAAGAGCTCATAAGGGTGTTACACTTAGCGTAAAACTAGACATAATTAAGCGTTTTGATCGTGGTGAACGAAGTAAGGACAATGTGAGTTTGGCTTGTGGAAGCTGACGAACATGATGTTGAAGACTATGATGAGATGACACCCCAGTGTCCCACCACCCCAACCCCCAGGCCACGGACAGATACCGATTCGCGGAGAATGCAACGGTAGCTGGGAGGCACACAGCACATCTTTAAGAAAAAAGCCAAAATAAATATGTTAATTATCTAGGTGCCACCGACACGTAATTGTCAGCCCAGATCAGAGACGATGCAATCAGAAATCGGCACTGATCTGGGCTGACAATTACGTGCTGGGTGGCACCTAATTAATTAGCATGTTTGTTTCGGCTTTTTTCTTAAAGATGTGCTGTGTGCCTCCCGGCTACCGCTGGACCCCTGCATGCTTCGCGGCAATGTATCACTCGGTGGTCTGGAGGGTGGGGGCCACTGCACCACCCAAACTCCGACTCAGCCTATCATCAGTGTGCTCGGCGCAGTCTTCCCGATTCTGGTAAGTGATACTACACTGTACATACATTATTTCTACTTTATATAGGCTGTGTATTTTTATGTGTTATTTGGTACGATTTGGCAGCTTCATAGCTTAAAGGTTACTGGAGAGCGCTTGCGCCGTGTTTTTGCCAACAGTGCTTGCGTGAGATTTTCGCTACGGAGACCAGTTCAGTAGTGATTGTGGAAAAGTATTTCTACTTTATATAGGCTGTGTATTTATCATATCATTCCTGCTTTTACTATATGTTACTGTTATTTTAGGTTTTATGTGTTATTTGGCACGATTTGGTAGGTTATTTTTGGGTCTGCGAACGTTCACAAAATTTTCCCATACAAATAAATGGTAATTGCTTCTTCGCTTTACGACATTTCAGCTTACGAACCGTTTCACAGGAACGCTCTACCTTCAGATGGCGGGGGAAACCTGTAATAGTAACCCCCCTGCTTGCTGGAGAAATTGTGGAAATCAAAATGCAAACCATTATCATATTTTCTGGGAATGCTCCGTTATCAAAGACTACTGGAGTGGGATACACAATGCCCTACAAGACATCTTTAAATGTGAATTACCCTTAGAGAGTAAGACCATATATTTTGGGTACATACTTCAAGAACGGTTAAAAAGAGATAAATATTTAATGAATGTATTGCTGGTGGCTGGTAAAAAGACCATTACCACGAAATGGTTATCACAGGAGAGTCCAACTTTAAATGTATGGATGGAAGTTACAATGGACATTTACAAAATGAAGAAGATAACAGCATCTGTTAATCATAAGTTGGAAGAATTTTATTCATACTGGAGAAAGTGGTTTAACTACATAACACCTCATAGGCCTGATTTTATTCTCACAAGTCAATGAATATGTTGTAAAAAAAAAATTACTCCCTACTCTATACATAGTTTTCCTTTTTCGATTGTTCTTTCTTTCCTCTCCTTTCTATAAGTGTATATCTCAGAAAAATATTATGTGGAGATTTGTGACAAATATGATTATATGATATACATGTACAGTATCTGAAATACATCTTATGGAAATGTTTGTTTGATGATGAAATTCAATAAAAAATAAATTACAAAAAAAAAAGAATACCTTCTAACAACTTTCCTAATACTGATGTCTGGCTCACCGGCCTATAATTTCCTGGTTTATTCATAGAGCCTTTCTTAAACAGAACAATATCAGCTATCCTTCAACCCTCCTGTCACCAAGGATAATTTAAATATCTCTGCCAGGGCCCCTGCAATTTCTGCATTTGCTTCCCATAAGGGTCGGAGGGAACATCTTGTCAGGCCCTGGTGACTTATTCACCCTAATTTACCTCAAGACAGCAAACAACCTCCTCCTCTACAATTTGTATAGGGTCCATGACCTTGCTGCTGCTTTGCTTCAATTCTATAGACTGTGTCCATCTCCCAAGTAAATACAGGTGAGTTAAATCTATTTAAGATCTCTTTTGGCTCCACACAGATTATCACTCTGATCTTAAAGAGGACCAATTTTGTCCCTTGCTATCCTTTTGCTCATAATATATCTGTAAAATCCCTTGGGATTCTTCTTCACCTTCATGTCTTCTTTTAGCTCTCCTCATTTCTTAAGTGTTCTTTTGCATTTCTTATATTCCCTAAGTACCTCATTTGTTCCTATCTGCCTATACCCAATATGCACCTCCCTTTTTTCTTAACTAGGGTTTCAATATCTCTTGAAAAGCAAAGTTTCCCAAACCTGTTATCTTTACCTTTTATTCTTCAGGAACATACAAACTCTGTGCTCGCAATTTCATTTTTGAAAGCCTCCAGCTTACCCAGTGCACCTTTGCTAGAAAACAGCCTGTCTCAATCCACACATGCCAGATCCTTTCTGATATCATCAAAATTGGCTTTTTCCAATTCAGAATCTCAACCCATGGACCAGACCTACCTTTCTCCATACTTACTTTGAAACTAGTAGCATTATGATCACTAGATGCAAAGTGTTCCCCTGTACAAACTTCTGTCACATGGCCTGCCTCATTCCCTAACAGCAGATCAAGTATCACACATCCCCTCGTTGAATTTCTATGTACTGATTAAGATACTTTCCTGAAAGCTTGACATACTCTATCTTACCTAGTCTTTTACAGTATGGAAGTCCCAGTGAATGTGAAAAGTTAAAATCACCTGTTATAACAACTTGCATTTCTTGCAACAGTCTGCGACCTTTCTACAAATTTGTTTCTAAATCCCACAGACTGTTGGATGGCCTATAATTTAGCCCCATTAACATGGTCATACCTTTCTTATTCCTTAGTTCCACCCACAAAGCTTCACTAGACTAGTTCTCCAGTCTTTCTTAACTGAGCACTGCTGTGACAATTTCCCTGACTAGTAATACCACTCCTCCCCCTTTAAGCCCTCCTGCTCTGTCGCATCTAAAACAATAGAACCCCGGAATACCGAGCTGCCAGTCCTGCCCTAAGTCTCACTAATGGCAACAATATCATAATTCCATGTGTTGATCCATTCTCTGAGCTCATCTGCCTTTTGCACCATACTTCTTACATTGGAGATATGCGCAGCTAAGAACATTAGATGCACCATGCTCAACCTTTTGATTTCTGACTTTGTCTGAGGTTGTAACAAGAAGTCTCCACAACTTGTCCACTATCTGTTCTGGCACCCTGGTCCCCATCCCCCTGTAACTCTGGTTTAAACCTCCTTCCCACCCCCATGCAGCAACAGCAATCTTCTCCACTCTCCAAGACCTTGACATCCTATCAAACATGGTGCCCCAAGCTCCAAGCTGAGCAGATTGTACAATTAGTAAATGCCTTGCATAACTCCTTCCTTTGCTCTTCTATGCCTGCCCCGTTTAAAAAAAACAGCCCAATTAAATTGTTTGACCAGATTCAAAATGTGCTTGTCGAACACACCTCTCCCATTTACTTAAATGAACAGACAACTACACTGAATTACATTTCCAGTTTACCAGAATGTTTATTGATTGTTGAAAAGCCTATATAGAATTGATGTAGAGAGGATGTTTCCACAATAGTGAGAGTGTCTAGGACCAGAGGGCACAGCCTCAGAATACATGACGTCCCTTTTGAACAGAGATGAGGAGGAATTTCTTTAACCAGAGGCTGGTGAATCTGTGGAATTTATTGCCACAGAAGCAGAAGTTGATAGATCTTTGGTTAGTCAGGATGGCAAAGGTTACGGAGAGAAGGCAGGAGAATGGGATTGAGAGGGAAAATAAATAAGCCGTGATCGAATGGCAGAGCAGACTCATTGGGTTGAATGGTCAAATTCTGCTCCTATGTCTTATCGTCTTAAATCAATTAACACATTTAGTAAACAGAATAATGGATACATAGAAAAGACCCCAAAACCAACTCCAAGTATTCACAGCGAAGTTATATTTGAACAGATGAGCTCTCACACCACTTTTGGCATTATTAATTTAAAATCATACTTCAGTGGCAGATATAAACTTTTCTGGCAGTCAGTACACCATGCAAACACCAGACATAGGAGCAGAATTGGGCCATCAACTCCTAGAATAGACTATTATCTGACAGAGGTGTGGCAAGAATTAACTTTCCACTTAGATTCCCATGTCAGAATGTGTCAAAACTTGTGGGCAGACAGATTCTACCTCTTTGGCACCCACTCATTGGCTTGCAGCTGTAGTTAAATTAATGGGCAATTACTATTGCTGAAACCAAGTCTACAGAGGATCACCTGTCATGTTTTTCTGCCTTGTTCCTCCCTCTGCAACTGGAACCTTGACTTCCTAACTGGAAGACCACAATCTGTGTGTCTTGGAATATACATCTCCATCTCACTGACAATTAACACTGGCGCTCCAAAGGGATGTGTGTTTAGCCCACTGCTCTACTATCTCTACATCCATGACTGTGTGGCTAGGCATAGCTCAAAAAGCATCTGTAAATTTGCTGATGATATAACCATTGTTGGTAGAAATTCAGAGGGTGTACAGGAGTGAGACATATCAGCTAGTGGAGTGGTGTCGTAGCAACAACCTTGCACTCAACGTCAGTAAGACCAAACCACTGATTGTGGACTTCAGGAAGGGCAAGACAAACCAATCCTCAGAGGGATCAGAAGTGGAGAGAGTGAGCAATTTCAAGTTCCTGGGTGTCAATATCTCTGAGGACCTAACCTGGATGTAACATATTGATGCAGCTATAAAGAAGGCAAGACAGCTGCTATATTTCATTAGAAGTTTGAGGAGATTTGGTTTGTCATACAAAATGCTCAAAAACTTCTACAAATGTACCATGGAGAGCATTCTGACTGGCTGCATCACCATCTGGTATGGGGGCAGAGGGCAGAGGGCAGAAAGTTGTAAAATTAGTCAGCTCTATCATGGGTACCAGCCTTTGTAGTAGCCAAGACATCAAAGAGTGGTGCCTTAGGAAGGCAGCATCCATCATTCAGGATCCTCACCACCCAGGACATATTGTCTTCACACTGTTACCATTGGGAAGGAGGTGCAGAAGCCTGAAGGCACACATGCAGTGATTCAGGAACAGCTTCTTCCAGTCTGCCATCCAATTTCTACAGATATTGAACTCACGAACACTACCTCACTACTTTTTTTAAAGTGTCTGTTATTTTGCACTACTTATTTTAACCTGACCATTACGCGTATATATATCCATTAAATGTAACTTCTTTTCCCTCAATATTTAGTTATCATTTATTTCTATGTACCACTGCCACAATGTTATGCCGGTGACATTAAATCTGATTCTGATGGTTCATCAATAGTAATATAGCCAAGATATGACAAACACTTTGAAAAAAGTTATGCAAATTACCTGACGCAAAGCCATTCAGATCATCTGCAGTATTTGCACTTTCAAGGGGTGCTAACCTGCTCTGTTCATCAACTGATCGGTATTCCTAGTTGCAGCCGGGACCAAGCTGGAGGTTTGTACAAATCTGCATTCTTGAAAGTGCTCCTACTAAAAAAAGGCGCTCTGCAACATTGTGATGGCATCAGTAGCTCAACTTCACATGCACTCAGTGAATTGTCCTCCAGTTCAATTACTTGCAAGTTCACTGGGAATTAGGATCACTTAAAAAGCATAACATCCAACTGTTCAGACATTATTGTTGGTGTCTGGTTTAGTGTGTTAAGTCTTTTTACCCTCTCCCATTTAGAAGGAATAACATCAAGTTAATAGTGCACAAGAACCTGCATCATTAATGCACACTCTGCATGCACCTAACGTCATGTACTTGCACACTGGTACAGGTCCACAACCCCTTATCCGAAATCCTTGGGGCCAGTTGCATTTTGGAACTCAGAATTTTTCAGATTTCAGACCGCCCCCCCCCCCAATACCAAAAAACACGTATGGTCTAGTCCCTTATTTAACCTGTTTCAGTGCAGTGGACTTTAGGACCCGGTGGCACACCAAACCTACGCACATCCTCCCGTCTACTTTAAATCATCTCTAGATTACTTATAATACCTAATACAACGTAAATGCTGTGTAAAGAGTTGTTATACTGTATTGTTCAGGGAACAATGACAAGAAAAAAAAATTTATTTCCAACAAAAACATTCAATAAAACATAAAAATATACAGCTTCAAACGAACTGAATCAAACACATGGTAAATGACTTACTGGAATAAATGTAGAACGTCACTGTCACTATAAAACTTCAGTAACTTGTTTTTCTGTTTATTTAAATCATATACAATGGTAGTTCCAACATTATTTTCTTCAGTAAGACACCGCACAGACACACCACGATCAAGCTTCTGCAATAACCCCACTTTCTGCATTATTGATAGAGAAGATTCCTTCTCATTTTCTCATTGTTACCCATAGGGGTATCTGCAGTTCTTTTAGACATTTTCACAGTGAAGTTAAAAACAAGGTCAACAGTGAACACAAAATATCAGCGAACAGCAAATGCACGTGTTACCAGTACGAGCGCTGAGCCACAACTGATGTCTGGCGGCCTCTGCTAGTGCTGCCACGTCACACCTAAGTGACGTCAGCTGTTGGCGAAAAAAAACTTCGGTTTTCGGAGCTTTTTGGATTTCAGAATTTCGGATAAAGGAATGTGCACCAGCAAAAAACACGTGATTCAATTTGATGGGCAGTGCAAAGCATGCCTTAAGATCATCAGATACAGGAACAGAATTAGGCCATTTGGCCCATCAAGTCTGTTCCAGCATTTGATCACAGCTGATTTACTTTTCCCTCAAACTCATTCTCCTGCCTGTTCCTTGTAACCTTTGACCTTCTCTAATCAAGAGCTTGTCAACCTCTGATATAAATGTACTCAATGACTTGACCTTCACAGCTGTTTGCAGTAATAAATTCACAGAACCACCAGCCACTGGATGGAGAAATCCCTCCTCATCTCAGTTCTAAACGCACATCCTTTAATTTTGAGGCTGTACCCTCTGGTATTCGACTCCCTCATCTTCTCCATGCCCCGTGTCCAGGACTTTTAATAATTCGTAGATTTCAATGAGAACGCTCCACTCCCCCAACCATTGTCCTTCTAAACTCTAGTGAGTGCAGACCCAGAGCTATCAAACACTCCTCATACTAAAACCCTCTCCAATGCCAGCATATTCTTCCTTAGATTTGAGGCCTAAAACTGCTCACAATACTCCAAATGTGGTCTGACCAATGCCTTATAAAGTCTCAGCATTATATCCTTGCTTTTACATTCTAGTTCTCTCGAAAAGAATGTTACACTGCATTTGTGCTCCTACCAACTCATCCTGCATTGTAAAATCATGATGACTTTACTGATGATAGACCCATATCCAAAAATTCTGTATCAATTCAAGCAGCAAAGACATAATAAAAGTCCAAGAGATTGCATTCAGTATACTGAATCCAAAACCTGATAACAAACATGCTACATTTGCCAACGATATGAAAGCAAATAGCATTGACTTACCATGTATCCATAAATTTCTGATGAACTTCTTACTTCTGCAAGAATGCTCATTGGAATATCAAAGAACCTAAAAGAATAAACAAAGCAATTATATACCAAAACAACAAAAAAAAAATGTGAAGTAGTACACTGCAACCAACTAGAACATACAGACTTCAAATTTTGATTCAGAAACCAAATGCTTGGTGGTATCACTATCATTTAAAACCTTGTACTCAAAAAATCTACAACTGTTGCAGTTATTTTATTAAACGTTTGCAGATTTCAATCATCCTAAACAATAAGAAATGCCCCTACAAATCAATAGCATTGATGCTATGACCATTATAACACTTCATGTGGATCTCAAGGATTGAGTCTTTTCTGAAAGTAATTTTTTTTTGCCAGATAGAAAAATGTTAAAGCAGCTTTCATTGTGATGTGTTTCCTTATCATGTAGTGATTGTCAATAATTAATAGTTACCACAAGCACATGAATAATAAGGTTGTAATAGTAGGTGATTTTAAGTTCTCTTTGAAAGCGGGCAAGGCAGATGTTGCACAGCAGGACAGGTTTTAGAAAGACTATAAACTTTCGTGAAGGATTTTGATAGTTGAGGCAGGTGTTTTCCAGAATAACTGATGCCAGGATTAAGGCAGGCATTTTTATTGGCCCGCAATCAAACAGCTCATCAATGAGAGGCAATTCAAAGAACTTCTAGTGGGACCAGAGAAAATCACACGGAAGGCATTCAAGGATGTTAAAAATTTTCCGGGCAACTACAGACCACCAAACTAAGTGCAGCTGGTTGACAATGTGCTTCAAGCATACACCATGAAGCTCAACACGTCATTTTCTGATTCCCGTTTAGACTTCTTCCCTGCAAATCTTGGTGCTGTCAGTGACGAGCACGGGGAAAGGTTTCACCAGGACATTGCCATCATGGAAAAACTATCAGGGTAACAGGAATCCATCAATGCGGGCTGATTACTGTTGGACACTTAAGCTAGAAGCCTCAGACACAGAGTACAAATAAAAATCATCAACAAAACATTTTTAGCTAAGTTGAAGTATTGCAAAGCTTCAGCACCATTGTGCATTATATTCAATAAAAGTTAATTTCTTGTTTTTCCAAATTCCTACATGATACAAGTAGTCTGAAATTTTATGTGTTCGGCTTCACGCAGTATCATAAAACAAAAAAAAAAGTAAACACCACTTTCAAAACAACCTGTCTGGTGTAACTGATACAACGAGAGGAATGGGCTACGAAAATATCTGTCAGAAAAGGGTGCATATGGAGATTAAAAAGAGGAAGACAGGAGAAAGCAGCCACTGAACTCTGAGGTGAAGCTAGCAGAAGCCTTGGTCTCACACCGATCAGCTGAAGGGTTGGCCCTGATGCCACTAGAACCATAGAACACTACAGCACAGAAAACAGGCCATTTGGCCCTTCTAGTCTGTGCCGAAACTTTATTCTGCTAGTCCCATTGACCTGCACCCAGTCCATAACCCTCCAGACCTCTCCCATCCATGTATCTATTCAATTTATTCTTAAGATTAAAAAGTGAGCCTGCATTTACCAAGTCAGATGGCAGCTCGTTCCACACTCCCACCACTGAGTGAAGAAGTTTCCCCTAATCTTTCCCCTTAAACCTTTCCCCTTTCACCCTAAAGTCATGTCCCCTTGTATTTATCTCTCCTAATCTAAGCGGAAAGAGCCTACTCGCATTTACTCTGTCTATACCCCTCTAAACCCCCACAATGAAGTCTATTAAGATCTGGTTGGAGGGGGCTGACTCTGCTCTTCAGCACCAATTCCAGCACACAGACTGGAGCGTGTTTGCTGCCCATGCCACCACAAACTCTCAGATTAACATTGACTTACATACCAACTCTGTCCTTGAGCACATCAACAAATGTGTAGATAGAGTGACATCACAAAAACAAATAAAAGTTTTCCCCAATCAGAAACCATGGATGAACAGAGAAGTTCGCCTACTGCTCAAAGCCAGAGATCCAGCCTTCAGGTCTGGAGACCGGGAGGCTTACAGCTCAGCCAGGGCCAACCTGAGGAGGGGAATCTCTCAGGCTAAACACATATACAAACAGAGAATCGAGGAGCATTTCAACTCCTCTGACCCCCGGCGCATGTGGCATGGCATACAGGTCATTACAGACTTCAAACCACCTAGTACTGTGCCCCCTTCCAGCTCTGCTTCCCTCCCTGATAAGCTCAATTACTTCTATGCTCGCTTTGACCAGGAGAACAAGGAGGTCGCCCTCAAAGCGGATCTCCCACCTGGTGAACTGCCTCTCTCACTTTCCACCTCCGATGTTTACGCCACCCTGAGCAGGGTGAATGTACGGAAGGCAGCTGGTCCGGATGGAATACCTGGCCGTGTGCTCAGAGTCTGTGCGGGGCAGTTGGCCGGGGTCTTCACGGACATTTTTCATTTGTCCCTAGCCCAGGCAGTTGTCCCCACAAGCTTCAAGATCGCCACCATCGTGCCAGTGCCGAAGCATTCCACTGCCATGGGCCTGAATGACTTCCATCCAGTTGCACTCACCCCCATCATTGCAAAGTGCTTTGAGAGACTGGTTCTATCCCATTTGAAATCCTGACTGCCCACTACCCTGGACCCCCATCAATTTGCCTATCGCACCAACAGGTCAACAGAGGATGCCATCTCCATGGCACCTCACTCTGCCCTGACCCACCTGGACAGCTCCAACTCTTACGTCAGAATGCTGTTCGTTGACTTTAGTTCGGCATTCAATACTGTGATCCCCTCCAAGCTGATCCCCAAACTTCGCCAGCTTGGTACCAGCATATCCCTCTGCAATTGGACCTTGGACTTTCTGACTAACAGACCCTAATCAGTTAAGTTAGACAACCTCTCCTCCTCCACTCTCACCCTGAACACCGGCGTGCCTCAAGGCTGTGTGCTGAGCCCTCTTCTGTACTCCCTTTTCACCTATGACTGCGTTCCTGTACATGATTCTAACTCCATAATCAAGTTTGCAGACGACACCACAGTGGTTGGTCTGATCAGAGGGGATGACGAGACGGCCTACAGGGACGAGATCCAGCACATGGCTGCGTGGTGTGCCGACAACAATCTGGCCCTTAACACCCAGAAGACCAAGCAGATCATTGTGGACTTCAGGCATGCCAGGAGTCACACTCATGTCCCCAACTACATCAACAAAACTGTAGTGGAGCGTGTATCAAGCTTCAAGTTCCCTGGTGTCCACATTTCCGAGGATCTCACCTGGTCCCTGCACTCCTCCATCCTGATCAAAAAGGCGCAATAGCGCCTTTATTTCCTGCAGAGCGTGAAGAAAACTCACCTCTGTCCCAGGATACTGACAGACTTTTACTGCTGTACCATTGAGAGCATACTCACCAACTGCATCTCAGTGTGGTATGGCAATTGTCCCGTATCGGACCACAAAGCACTCCAGCGGGTGGTGAAAACTGCCCAGCGGATTATCGGCACCCAATTGCCCACTATTGAGAACATCTAGCATAAACGCTGCCTGGGCAAGGCAAAAAGCGTTATCAGGGATGCATCTCACCCTAACCATGGACTTTTTACTCTCTTCCCATCCGGTAGGCACTACAGGAGCCTCCGCTCCTGCACCAGCAGGCACAGGAAGAGCTTCTTCCCTGAGGCTGTGACACTGCTGAACCTCTCATCACAGCGCTAAGCAGTATTGCATCTGCATTGTGCTGTCTCAGTACTTTTATATTTGTGTGCTGTAGCACTTTTTTTATTTGCAGTTATTTTGTAAATAACACTATTCTTTGCATTTCTAGTCAGATGCTAAAAGCATTTCATTGGCTTTGTATCTGTACTCGGCACAATGACAACAAAGCTGAATCTAATCTAATAATTTTGTAAACCTCTATCAAATCTCCCCTCATTCTTCTATGCTCCAAGGAGTAAAGTCCTAACCTTTTCAATCTTTCCCTGTAACTCAACTTCTGAAGACCCGGCAACATCCTAGTAAATCTTCTCTGCACTCTTTCAATCTTACTGATATCCTTCTTATAGTTAGGTGACCAGATCCGCACACAATACTCCAAATTTGGCCTCACTAATGTCTTATACAACCTCACCATAATATCCCATCTCTTATACTCAATATTTTGATTTATGAATGCCAGGATGCCAAAAGCCTTCTTTACAATCCTGACTACCTGTGACGCCACTTTCAGGGAATTATGTATCTGAACTCCCAGATCCCTTTGTTCCTCCTCAGTGCCCTACCATTTACTGTGCATGTCCTACTTTGATTTGTCCTTCCAAAATGCAATACCTCACACTTGTCTACATTAAGTTCCATCTGCCATTTTCTGGCCCATTTTTCCAGTTGGTCCAGATCCCTCTGCAAGCTTTGAAAGCCTTCCTCACTGTCCACAACACCTCCAATCTTAGTGTCATCAGCAAACTTGCTGATCCAACTTACCACATTATATCAATGATCTAGATAATAGACAACAAACAGCAATGGTCCCAGCACAGATCCCCGAGGCACACCACTAGTCACAGGCCTCCAGTCTGAGAAGCAATTATCCACTACTACATACTGTCTTCTCCCACACAGCCAATTTCAAATCCAGTTTACAACATGGATACCTAGTGTCTGAACCTTCTGAACTAACCTCCCATGTGGGACCTTGTCAAAGGCCTTACTAAAGTCCATGCAGACAACATCCACAGACTTTCCTTCATCTACTTTCTTGGTAACCTCCTCGAAAAAGTCTACAAGATTCGTTAAACACGATCTACCACGCACAAAGCCATGCTGACTATCCTTAATCAGCCCTCGGCTGTCCAAATACTTGTATATCCGATCTCTCAGAACACTTTCCAATAACTTACCTGTCTCAGAACACCTTCCAATAATTTACCTGATGAGACTCAGACTCACAGACATGCTCCTATCTAATTGGGCAATGCACTAGAAGGCCTACATCTATGTTGTGCCAAAAGTTACAGACCGTTTGCAGATCCAATAGAAATAAGCCTTGCACACACAATGCTGCAAACAACACACAATTGCTAAGTGACTTATCTCGGAAGCACACCCAAGCGTATTTAACTGTAGTGCCAATCAGTCCACAGTGTCAGTCATGACCTAACCTTTGGGGAGCCCAAATCCAAGAGACCTCACCACCAGTATGCCCATTCTTTTATGCCATGGTCACTTCTCTCCACCCCTACCTGGGTCGATCCTTCGTCCAGGTTGACCCATCAAGTGACCACTGCCTTGGGCACTACAGGCTCAGAACTGCAGAGACAATACTTTGGTCACCTCGCATCCAGGTCACCATTCCCTCGCACATCACACATTTGATCTCAACCATTGTTCCTTAAGCTCTCTGGCCAACATTTTAGGATTCTTACTACAATCTATTTCATGCATCTTGAGCAAACTAAGACCATATCAAATTAAAAACAGTATCAGCATTTCAAAAACTAGCCTGCCCAGATGAATAAAACTAAAGTGAATAATTTTTCCCACACTGATTTTTCTAATAATATAAATAGTTAATAGATACAGCTTACTTGCAGAGTTGAGGATCCCACTTAAGGGTCTTGATGTTGAACAGCAAAGTTCTACTAGCATTGGACACATCTGTGCAGTGAACACCACCATTGTTTGCACCTGTCAGACACTGAGACAATTGACATTATTTTCATTATTAAAGAACGAACCACACTTGCCTTGTGGACAGTGAATGGATGGTTAAAGCTCTTGCAATAAAACTATTCAGAGTGAGGTTCTTTGCTACCAAACTTTGCCTTCTTGTAAAGCATAGCATTCAAATTGGAACACTATTGTCTGACAAAATTTGCACCACTTCAAACTGCTAGGAATAGGCTTAAGAATGCATCTTCTATATTTTTCTCCCAAACTGGATAGCCTCTTTTACATATTATATTCCACTTCCATACCCTCAGACCTCTGAATACCTGAAGCCTCACTGCACCCTACTCACAGCTCAAGACAGTATACAGCTTTGCTGCATCAGCAGACAAGGTATTCTATGTCTTATCCTCTCGTTCTAGTAATTTATATTGATTCCAAACACACAAAATCTCTGCACCAACTCTTGCAGAATCTAAGATCCTCACAACTGGAATATGAATCAGACTCTGGTTTCTGTCTAATCTGCCCATATTTTATGACATACAACTAATATGCTCTTCAAATTATTTTTACAACCTCTGCTGCTTCAACTTAAAGAAAACCCTCTGACAGTCTTAATACACTACACATACTGCTTTCCTTTTCCTTATTCTGCTCATTGTAACTTGAAAATACTAACATTTGCTTCGAAATATTAGTCATCCATAATTTCCTTTTTATAAATTCATTTCATAGAAACAGAGAAAACCTACAGCACAATACAGGACCTTTGGCTCACAATGCTGTGCCAAACATGTAGTTACTTTAGAAGTTACCTAGGGTTGCCTCTCATCATCATATACACCTCTGTCAGGTCACCTCTCATCCTCTGTCACTCCAAGGAGAGAAGGCCAAGTTCAGTCAACTTATTCTCATAAAGCATGCTCCCCAATCCAGGCAACATCCTTGTAAACCTCCTCAGCACCCTTTCTATAGTTTCCACATCCTTCCTGTAGCGAGGTGACCAGAGCTGAGCACAGTACTCCAGGTGGGGTCTGATCAGGGTCCTGTACAGCTGCAACATTACCTCTTAGCTCTTGAACTCAATCCCATGGTTGATGAAGGCCAATGCACTGTATGCCTTCTTAACCACAGTCAACCTGGGCAGCAGCTTTGAGTGTCCTATGGACAAGGGCCCCACGATTCCTCTGATCCTCCACACTGCCAAGTATCTTACCATTAATACTATATTCTGCCATCATAGTTGACCTACCAAAATGAACCACTTCACACTTATCTGGGTTGAACTCCACTTGCCACTTCTCAGCCTAGTTTTGCATCCTATCGATGTCCCACTGTAATCTTTGACAGTCCTCCACACTGTCCACAACACCCCCAACATTTATGTCTCAGCAAATTTACTAACCCATCCCTCCACCTCCTCATCCAGGTCACTTATGAAAATCACAAAGAGAACTCTGCCGGATCACTTTTTAATTTTACAAATGACTTGCCACTATTTCCATAACAGATTCTAGCTTTTCCCTTTTGCTGCAGACTTTGTTGGACTGAATGCAAAAGTTAGAAAGAAAATTTTTTGCATTATGAAAATGTAAGCTTGTAGATTTCATAATTAATTAAAAGCAGCATTTATGTTTTAAATTAGAATTCACCTTTAAAATAAAATAATCAATACAGATTAGTTATAATGGGTGACTTTAAAAATATCCTATTATGAAATGGCATAATAGTGTTAAAGAAAGAGAGGGTGAAGTGCTCCTGAAGTGCTCAGAATAACTTTCTGGAGTATTATGCGTCTGTATCAAAAAAGAAAGAGCTAATGTTAATTGTGGTTCTAGGGAATGAACCACAAAGCTCCTGTGTACTGAGAAAAGAGAATGATCATATTATGATAGATTGAGGTTAGCTGTAGAAAAAAAGTAATACGATAAATTAAACAATCTCACCCAGATAAATTGCATTCCAAAGTTATGCAGCTAAAGGAAGGGATGGTTCAAGTAAAAGAAAAGAAAAAATATCAATTCCAGGGCTCCATGTATTCCAAGCTAAATAAAAAGACTGCAAGTGATACATTAAGTTGTTAATCACCAATGAAGTGAAAAATTAAAGAAAAACAGTGAGGGCATATGAGGAAAGAATAGTTGCCAACATAAATGGAAATCCATTACCGGTATTCTACAGGCTATAGTAAGACAAAAGGAGTACTTGAAGAAGTGGCTTGAAAAAGGACAAATGTAGAAAACTGCATGCATGTACTGAGGACCCTGGTAAGGTGCTAAATCAGTGCTTTGCGTCTTCACCAAAGAAGATGTTTCCGAAGTAATATGGAAGCAGGAGATATTTGAAGACATATAATATGTGAAAAATGAAGGGCTATTAAGGGTTATGGGGAAAAGGCAGGTAGGTGGAGATGAGTCCATGGCCTGATCAGCCATGATCTTATTGAATGGCAGAGCAGGCTCGACAGGCCAGATGGCCAACTCCTGCTCCTATTTCATATGTTCATTTAAAAAAACTGGTGAACCTAATGTAGTAAACATCTGGATCAGACAAATTGTGTCTCAGGATTTTGAAGGATGTGTGGGACAGAATAATAAGCACATTAACATTGTTATGGGGAAAAAGTGAAAGGAGAAAAATGTAGAGGAGGCTGCATTGGGAACACAGGGTACAATAGACGACCCAAACAGATTCACAGCTGAAACGTTGCCTCACTTGAGAACCGTCTGGGGCCCTGAATGGAGGTGAGGAGCTGAAAGGGCAGATGTCACATGCAAGGATATGTGTCAGGAGGGAGATTAGTGGGGAGGAGGAAGGGGAGAGAGAAAGATAGATTTAGTGGTAGGATCCTATTAAAAAGACAGAAGTTGAGGAGAATTATGCATTGTATGTGGATGCTCATTGGGTGGTAGGTGAGGACAAGAGGAATTCCATCCCTGTTAAGGCAGCAGGAGGATGGGGTGAGTGCGGATGTCTGGGAAATGGAGGAGATGTGGGTGAGGATAGCTTCAGTGGTGGCGTAGGGAAAACCTATCCTTTGATGAAAGAGGACAACTCTGATGTCCTAGAAAGAAAAGCCTCATCTTGGGAACAGATGTGGCAGAGACAAGGGATCTGAGAAAAGCGAACAGCATTTTTGTTTCAGAAGACATGGTGGAAAGAGGTATAGTCAAGACAGCCGTGGGAATCGGTAGGTTTATTCAAGATGTCAATAGACAGTTTGTCTCGAGACACAGACACCAAGTGAATTCCTGTTGAAGGGTCTCAGCCTGAAACTTCAACTGTACTTTTCCATAGATGCTGCCTGGCCTGTAGAGCTCCTCCAGCATTTTGTGTGTGTTGTTTAGGGCAGGGTAGAAGTTAGAGACAAAGCTGATGAAATTGATGAGCTCAGCATGGGTGCATGAAGTAGCACCAATACAGTCATCAACCCAGCACAGAAAGAATTGGGGAGCATTACCAGGGATGGTTTGGAACATGACCTGTTCCACACAGCCCAAGGCTACTCCTTGAGGTTGGAGAAAGTGGAAGGAGCTGAAGGAGAAATTGTTGAGGGTGAGGAGTAGTTCTGCCAGTCAGAGGAGAGTGGTGGTGGAGGGCAAGTAGTTGGGACTTTGGACAAGAAAGAAGCAGAGAGCTTCAAGGCCTTTTTGATGGGCAATAGAAGTGTATAGCCACTGGATGTCCACGGTGAAAAGGAGGCGGTCAGGGCCAGGGAATTGAAAATTGTTGAACAGATTGAGAGCATGTGAAGTGTTGGCAGATGTAGGTGGGAAGGGACTGAACCAAAGTGGATAAAATGGAGTTGAACAATCTCAAGGCTATTTTTGAAAACAAACCTTAAAAGGGCATGATTCAAACTCATATTTATTCTGCCACTGTTTAACGCTTTCCTCCTGTTGAATCACAGCTTAAGCACCTAGCCAATGTTGTGTTAAAACACATCAAGAGTCAGAGTGCACTCTGTAATAGTTGCTGGAAATTTCAAAAGAACCAGATGTCTTACCCAAATAAGCCAAGAATCAACAGTTCCGAACAGAGCCCGGTCTTTGGCTACAGCGTTCTTAACATCTTCCACATTGTCAAGCAGCCACCGCAGTTTTACAGCACTGAAATAGGTGCTGATTGGAAGGCCAGTTTTTGCCTGCAAGAAAAATAAGCATCCAGAGGAAGCAAAAAGGTTAGTCATATTCAAACCCTGTTATAGTTACACGCTTTCACACATGTTCTTTGCCATGACAGTAAATAATACAACCAATATGATTTGAGCCCATTGTATGTTCAATAAGGTAGAAATTGCCCTCAAAGAAGCCACCTCTATTTAAAATTCCCTCCAAACACTTTCTTGCTTGCATAATTTTATTCAGATGTTAATTCTCACCAATAGCTGAAAATCAGTTCAGTCTCAATGGTAATTTCTCCCAATATCTACCTAATCTGGATAGAAAATATTCTGTCTTTAAAACCTTAGCCATGTTCAAAATTGTGAGTAATACATGCAAATATATTTTCATATAAATTTTTCGGTACATGCTAACAATAAATCAGAATCAGGTTTACTATCACCGGCATGTAACGTGAAATTTGTTTACTTAGCAGCAGCAGTTCAATGCAATACATAACCTAGCAGAGAGAAAAAAATAATAAATAAAACATAAATAAACAAAGTAAATCAATTACGTATATTGAATAGATTAAAAAAGGGGCAAAAATAGAAATACTGTTGAATTAAAATCACTGAAATCCCTCACCTGAAGAATATTTTTGTCTTTCTCCGGATGCTGGTTAATAAGCTTTTCCACAGTTGACTGTGTCCTGAGGTCGAGCCACACTGATAAATA
This sequence comes from Mobula birostris, assembly GCF_030028105.1. Lineage (NCBI taxonomy): Eukaryota > Metazoa > Chordata > Chondrichthyes > Myliobatiformes > Myliobatidae > Mobula > Mobula birostris. The sequence goes on along the minus strand of NC_092375.1, from coordinate 64,558,015 downwards.
AATCAGAGATTCCATAAATGCAATGCTAGTGTTGTGCATGACAACTGATCAAACAGGACACTAACAATTTATTTTGTCAGATATACACCAAGCTACTTTCAATTTGCTCAAGTGTCAACAATTATATGGCAAAAAAACTCATTATGAATGAATCAAATTAAAAAGTAATGAACTGGTGGAAAAAGCACGCAATCATTTCTTTAATTTTCTAATTTGATTATAACCTTAATTAATCATAAGTTTTTTTATACCAACTGCATTTGTTATCTCCTACCATTAAGTAGCAACAAAATAAACAGATTGACTTTTCTAACGCAAAACTGATGCAAATGTACAAACTAAGTAATTGATGTAGAAACACTAGAAAAATGGGAGGTGACTAGATGGCACGCAATTAACTCGGGTTAATTCAAACCAGTGCAGGTAGTACATTAACTTTGTGTTTCCACCCATAACAAGTGCTACATCCAGCACACACCATTCGGTTTATCTCAATAATGCTTCTTCACAGGGAGTAAATTTGAAAATGACTCTATCATTTGATGTCTAGCATTCATTGCTTGAAGTGCAGGCCCTCAGCTTCTGGAAACAATTTTGGCTTTGGGAAAGCCATATATAACAGCACACACTGGATGCTAAGTGGAGAGGAGATAGAAAAGCTCTTAACTCCATCCAATTAATCATGAAGAACAAACAACTGCAGGTCATTAACAGATTAATAATCAGTATATCATACCCAGCTTATTGATGGAAATGTGCAAATGTTCTTTGACCTCCCAAGGATGGTCAAGGTGAAGGTATGTTATCCCTCCAACAAACACCTACTGTCTGTCTGTGCTCCATGTAAGAACACATCCAATAGTGATCCAATAATTCCAATAATCACAGCTGTTAAAGGTCATACACCCCAACCCTGTTCCTACTATTTCGAAAGGCAAATCACAACATTTCTACTCAGTTATTCATAATGGTAGCAATGCTGCCCAGATGCAGTTCATTGCATACACGCACATATTACCTCCCTCGTGCAGATGGCATTTAAATTTCTGTTTGCAGCTGCACAGTCAACACTGTATCAAATGAATCAGCTATGGGGGGGGGGGAGAATAGGTGGCTATTGAACAGCTGCCACAAGGTTGGCTGCTTACAGTACTTGTTCAATCTGCTTTATCATTTCATTTCTCAATTACAAGATACAGATAATGTGAGCAAACTTCACAATCGATCTGAAACCAATAGCCACCCACTCTCACACTATTATTTCAAAGCCCTGTAAAAGGTAACTGGTCTACAGGATGTGCCTGTGAGGCATCTTGGAGAAAAGTGGAAGGAGCGGGTGATGGCATAGAAGAGATCAGATTCAACCTCATAGCTCTTCAGGAAGGATGCATTTCAGCATGTAACTGCTGGCCAGCTACATGCCAACACTTCTGGCTCTACTACCTTATACCATCTGAGAGCTCAATGTCAAACAGCAAACATAGGCAGAAGCTATGCATTGTCATGACAACTTCAATTCCTGCTACCATAAGCATTCAATACAGTCTTAAAGGGGCTTGTCACATAGACCCTTCGGAGTTGTCCCTATGCATCTATAAACATTCTCCACTAGCTACTCAATCTGGAAAAGGAAGAATATAACGTGACATGTTGTAGATAGAGGAAGGGCTCAGGAAATTGGAAGATAAGTGCAATGAGGCAGAATATTGCCTCTGCCATGTTTCCACAGTTCTAATTAACTAATGATAAATGTTCTGCCACTAGAGGTACTGTTCATTTTGTACAAACATCACTTCCTGTTTGCAAGCTGTTTAATATCATCTCCTGTATGAGTTAAAATTGATTTCAACTTAAAGCACACACAGTAGAAAGACATTCCTTGTCTATCCACTCTTTAGTTGCTCTTGAAGCAGCACTATCTCTGAATCTTAAGCTTTCTTCATATTGGTAAACATTTAGCAGACACACTTTGAAGGAAATATTAGGTTTATCATTTATCACTATTAAACTATTGTTGCGCCACAAGTTCACTGGCACACTAAGGGAGCTAGGGCTTTACTCTTTGGACAGGAGGATGAGAGGATACATGATAGATGTATACAAGATAATAAGAGGAATAGATAGAGTGGACAGCCAGCGCCTCTTCCCCAGGGCACCACTGCTCAGTACAAGAGGACATGGCTTTAAGGTAAGGGGTGGGAACTTCAAGAGGGATATTAGAGGAAGGTTCTTTTTACTCAGAGAGTGGTTGGTGCATGGAATGCACTGCCTGAATCAGTGGTGGAGGCAGATACACTAGTGAAATTTAAGAGACTACTAGACAGGTATATGGAGGAATTTAAGATGGGGGGTTATATGGGAGGCAGGGTTTAAGGGTCAGCACAACATTGTGGCCCAAAGGGCCTGTACTGTGCTGTACTATTCTATGTTTGGCAGAATGTTGCATGTGCGTATTACTTTGTTTAATGATCATGAGAATAACCAATATTTGTATATTTATGTGCGTGCCGATTCTGTATGAACTTAATAGGAGTTTTACTTAACCTTATGCAGTGTCAAAAAAAGCTCTCATTAAAAACCCTGAAGAAAGCTTCCAGCTTTGGGCAATTATTGGGAAGGTGTTTAACCCCTGCCTAGCTTTGTACACAAAGCACTGCAAGGGCAGAGGATAATATTTAGCAATGGCAATACAAGTAGAAAGATGGTCACCTGCTTAGTAGAGATTAACACAGCTCAACAAGTATGGTCAGACTGTTACCGACCATGTAACAGTACAAGTCTGAACATTTTACACTTCCTAATGGGGGTAGATGCATTGTGCACAATGCTGATTTTCAGCTTACTTTTACTAGATGTGTAGGCAAAGCCTCGCTCTCCAAAACATGGAACAGCCTGAAATAGAGGCAGCACAGATTTTAAAAAATAATGCTCGACTAATCATTTCCATGTGACCAATACAACAGATAAAAGGGGATACATGGAACTTAGAAAAATAGAGGGCTATGCGGTAACAGGAATCCTCCAAAATGGAGAAGAATGCATACAGGATTAAAGGAGATATGGGACAAGGTAAATGAGTGGGTACAAACATGCAATGCAAAACAAAAGAAAGATAAAACGTGATGTCATCCAACGCAGTACAGAACAGGGAAGTGGACTAAACACGAGTGCTCTGTAAGTAATCATCTAATTAGCATTTGGTTTTATTCAGTTCACTGTATTGTGTTCTGTTATTGTCTCCTCCACTGCATATTAGAAAACTATGTGTCAGTCTTGCGTGCAAAATGACCCCAGAGCTTACACGTCTGTTATTTTTATTTTCTGTCCCAAGGATTCTTCAATTTCAGGAAACTTGCCTTCTGGACAGATGCAATCTACCTGCAATGCTGACTCAGTTTTCTCCATGCACTTGCACTGTCCGACGTTGGAATTTCCAACAACTCTGCACTTTGTGGATTAATGTGACCTTTTGACTGTGTTCTCTCCAAATGCCCTGATTAACTATTCAGCCAAATTACATAAGCTTTTCAAAACAACCTTAGCTTTGGTTCTATCAGAGAAATCCCTTTAACCTATACATTTGCCTCTTTACCTTCTTTGCAATTTAATAAGTTGATTTCTCACTTTTCCAGTTAAGAGTCAGTAATATAGCATGAAACAGGCCCATCAGATCAATTTGTCCATGTTAACCAGTGCCTGCAACACTGATCCCATTTGACTGTGTGTCCCATATTCCTCTAAACTCCTCCGATCCAGCTGCTTGGAATGAGCAAAGAGCAAGAGAAGTGAAAGGTCACTGTGAATTCCAGTTTCACAGGCATAGCAATGTGCAATAGCCCTAATGAAGCATCTTCAACCAGAAGCATGGGAGCATTGTGCTCTACTTACTGGAATCCTGACTGGGTTTAACTGCTGCAGGTTAAGGGATAACCTACACCCAATAAAAAAAATACAAACTTAATGTGTCTTGGCATCCAAATGTAGCAGGTATGCAAACTGAAATGAATACCACCGGCTATAACGAAACTCCTGTAAATAAGTCCACAAATAATTTACTTAAAAGATTTAACTAGCAAAACACCTTGCAGTTTTAGTACAGGTCAGGATTGTTGACCTGAGACCTTAAATCATTAACTGCAGCATGGAGCAGCTTGATATATTCCCAAAGCTGTATGCTTACTATTCTCTTTCCAAAAGAAAATAATTTTCCAGGTTAAACAAACACCCTCAGTCACCATTCCAATGTACCAGAGGTCAGCAAACAGCATGCTGCAACTGCCAGGAATGAGCTAAGAGCAAGGAAACCGAAGGTCACTGCTGTAGTGTATTTAATATTTCAGTAATATTGAGTACTACTGTAAATAAATGTTTGACTAAGCATTCTTTGTTTACAAAATACATTATGGGTTTTGTGCAAGTAGTATGTGAACAGCATACACCATTACATCAACTTGTCATATGTGAGTGCTTCACTAAAAAAAAAAGTAGGCACATGCCCCAGCTTGTTTTTTCTTCAGTTAGATTCATAAGTTACAAAACATAAGTGGTGACAAGGAAGTTTTCAAACAAACTCGAGATAACTACCTACCTGCTGAAGCACAGCATGGTTTTCTTCATAAGAGGAGGGAGATATTTGAGTTTAAAAAAATGAGGCAGAAACTGGACATATTTAACAAGTAACGAGTACAACACGAGCTCATAAACAGCGAATACCAGGTGATGATAATAATAAAAAATTTTAAAAAGCAGAATAGCTGGCTACATCGGAAAGATATATGCATTCTATTGCATAACAGATAACTGGATGATGTATACTGAACGAACTGAGCAGCATTTTTAAGCAAATGAAATAGCTGATGGAAAACTAGTGTCAGCATTGCTGAGTGCAGTGGGTGGAAACAACACAATTTGCTCAGAAGTTTAACTGTTCCAACCAAACCAGCTGAGATGACTTTGCTGATATTGTGAAAGTAATGCAAAACCAAAATCATTGTTGATTACACTATTTTTGCAGAACTCTTTAGATTTCATAAGTGGAATCAAAAGGAACGTGAGCCCCATTTCAGCCTGCGTGGCTGAATTGAAGAAATTGTCCAAGCATTGTCAGTTCAGTGATGGGCTTAATGACGTACTGAGAGTTTGTTTAGTTTGTGGCATCTTACAAGATAGCATTCAGAAACTGCTCCTAACTGAAGCAAACTCATTTAAAAGAGCAGTTAAAATTCTATATCAATGGAAACAGCAGTCAGAGACGCAATTGAGTTGCTGCCAGGAATGAAAGTGAGCATTATCAAAATTGTAATGGTAATGCCTGACCAAATAAATTTATGTTACCATCATGGCAGGGGCTCACATTCAACAAAATAATGCAGGTTTAAAGGTGAAACTTGCAGAAAATACAAAGACAGACACACATAAAGTGCATGTCAAGCAGAGAAAAAGAAATAAATGGACTGCACAGGGAAGGGAAAAAAGATAAAAAGTCAAGTTGCAGTTTCAGAATGAGCACTAATCTGCATGCTGTTCAGGAAAAATCTAATAATGAGCATGATACAGGACTGATAGCCTTGAGATTTACATCGAAGAAACTAACCAGAGGTGAATGGCAAACTAATTAAAATAGAATTGCACACTGGCTCAGCTACTTGAGTCATTCCACAAAATGAATTTGAACACCATTTCAAAGATAGTGAACTGAAGCCTGCAGATATCCAACTAAGAATATAATTCCCGTGTGAATGATAGTTGTATCAGCGAAACATAACAACCAACAAGGCACATGGAGGGGTGGGGGGGGGTGGTGTTGATTGGCTCAGACAACTACAACTTGATTGGAGATCCATCCTGCAAAGCCACACTCAAGTTTTACAAAGCCTCTCCAGTTCCTTCCATGGTAAACAGCCAGTGAGCTACATCGCATGGAGGCTGAAGGAATTCTTTCCAAGGTTGAATGGAGACCCCCCCCCCCCCAATGGGCAACGCCAGTGGTGCCAGTAGCCAAGGACAGGACTGTCTGGATCTGTGGTGATTTTAAGGTTGCCATTAAACCAGTACTGAAAATAGATCAAATCCTCTGCCCAGAATATCAGGGAAACACTTCAGCAAAGTAGACTTAGCCAAGGCCTACCTACAGATGGAGGTGGAAGAATCTAAGGCGTTCCTCACCATAAACACTCACAAAGGACTTCATCACTATAATAGGCTTGTTTTTGAAGTAGCATCTGAACCTGTACTCTGGCAGGAAGCTATAGATCAGGTGCCGCAAGGCTGTCCAGACACTCAGTGTTACCTGAATAACATCATTATTACCAGCAAGCATGACAAGGAACATCTCCAAAATCTCAAGACAGTGTTAAAAAGACCAGATTATGGGCTCAGCATGACTCGTCAGTTGAGAATTCTTTAAACCAAGCATCACTTACTATGGTCACACCACTGACACAAAAGATTTTCATAAGAGTGCTGAAAAAAAAAATTCAGTCAGTGGTGGATGTCCAAAGGACCAGTCACAGTTGTGGTCCTTTTCACTATCTGTCAATTACAATGTGAATCAGGTTATTATCACTGGCATGTGTTGTGAAATTTGTTAACTTAGCAGCAGCAGTACAATGCAATACACGATAATATTGAAAGAAAAAATTCAGTAAGAATATGTATATAGAAACATAGAAAATAGGTGCAGGAGTAGGCCATTCGGCCCTTTGAGCCTGCACCGCCATTTATTATGATCATGGCTAATCATCCAACTCAGAACCCTGCACCAGCCTTCCCTCCATACCCCCTGATCCCTTTAGCCACAAGGGCCATATCTAACTCCCTCTTAAATATAGCCAATGAACTGGCCTCAACTGTTTCCTGTGGCAGCGAATTCCACAGATTCACCACTCTCTGTGTGAAGAAGTTTTTCCTAATCTCGGTCCTAAAAGGCTTCCCCTCTATCCTCAAACTGTGGCCCCTCGTTCTGGACTTCCCCAACATCGGGAACAATCTTCCTGCATCTAGTCTGTCCAATCCCTTTAGGATTTTATATGTTTCAATCAGATCCCCCCTCAATCTTCTAAATTCCAATGAGTATAAGCCTAGTTCATCCAGTCTTTCATCATATGAAAGTCCTGCCATCCCAGGAATCAATCTGGTGAACCTTAAATAGTTAAATTAAAAAAGGTGCAAAACAAATAATATAAAAAAGCGAGGTAGTGTTCATAAGTTCACTGGATGGACAGAGGGGAAGACACTGTTCTTCAGGCTTCTGTATCTCCTTCCTGATGGTAACAATGAGAAGAGGGCATGTCCTGAATGGTGAGGTCCTTAATAATGGACGCCACCTTTCTGATGCATTGCTCCTTTAAGATGTCTCGGATACTACGGAGGCTAGTACCCAAGATGGAGCAGATTAACATTACACCTTTCTGTAGCTTTGAGTCTTATGCAATAGGGCACCCTCCAACCACCCCCCCCCCACATACCAGACAGTGATGCAGCCTGTTAGAATGCTCTCCATGATACATCTATACAAGTTTGAGTGTTTGAATGTTTTAGATGACAAACTAAATCTCTTTAAACTCCTAATGAAATTTAGCCGCTGCTATGCCTTCATTATAGCTGCACTGATTTGTTGTAACAGGTTAGATCCCCAGAGATCTCGACACCCAAGGATTTGAAATTGCTCACTTTCACCACTTCTGATCCCTCTACGAGGATTGGTTCGTGTTTCCTCATCTTAGCCTTCCTTAAGTCTACAATCAGCTCTTTCGTCTTAGTGATGTTGAGTGCAAGGTTGTTGCTGCGACACCACTCAACTAGCTGGTACACTTTGCTCCTGTATGCCCTCTCCTCTCCATCTGAGATTTCACCAACAATGAGTGAACAATCTGCAAATTTATAGATGGAACCTGAGCCAAGCCTAGCCATACAGTCATGGGTATAGAGAGTAGAGCAGTGGGCTAAGCACACGCCCCCAAGGTCCGCCAATGTTGATTGTTAGCAAGGAGGAAATATCATTACCAATCCGCACAGATTGTGGTCACTAAAGCTTTTCGCCTATTGGCCTTCTTAAATCAAAGTATTGAGTGCAGGAGATGGGATGTTATGTTGAAGTTGTGCAAAATGTTGGTGAGGCCTAATTTGGAGTATTGTGTGCAGCTTTGGTCTCCTACCTACAGGAAAGATGCAAACAAGTTTGAAGGAGTACAGAGACAATTACAGGCTGTTGATAGTACTGGAATAAGTTACAAGGAATGACTGAATAAGATTAGGATTTTATTCCTTGGAATATAGGAAAATGAGGGGAGATTTGATAGAGGTATACAAAATTATGAGGGGTATAGATAGGGTAAATGCAAGCAGACTTCTTCCACTGAGGTTAGTGCTACAACCAGAGGTCAAGGGTGAAAGGATCCTGAGTGTGGAACGATGTGCCAGTGCAAGTGGTGCCTGCAGGCTTGATTTTTAACATTTAAGAGAATAGGTACGTGTATGGCAGGGGTATGGAGGGCTATGACCTGGGTGCAGGTCAATGGAAATTGGCAGTTTAAATGGTTCCACACGAACTAGATGGGCCTAGGGGTCTTTTTCTGTGCTGTACTGTTCTATGACTATAACAGTAATTTTAATCTAAATTTGACCTCCTCCAACTGATGGAAGTAAATGAAAATACTGTTTCAAAAGAACAGTATTGCCACTGAGGTAGAAAAACATAGGGCTCTGGGGAAAGGGCAATGGAATAAATGTGCTAAAATATTTATTGTAAAGAACATGTGGGTCAGTGACCCAAACAGCCTCACCCCAAGTATTCTATAGTTACACTTGTGTGGCACATATTCATTCATTAAAGTTGTTAAGTCAAGGCAAGAAAACTGAAATCTGATATTGAGCAATCTCTACAGAAATCTTCCTCTGGCCTTTAAGCCTCATTTCTGAAGTCTTGATCTGAAAAAGCACGAATGATAAATGAGCATCACACTCTTATGTAAAATCCTAGTCTATCAAATTACCAATGTCACTAACAAAAGGGTTAAATTTAAGTATGCAAGTCCTGAAGTGGATTAAATGCCATCAGACCTCAGAGAAGGTGCATTGTCCATAGTATTCTGGGCTTTAAGTAGTTTGGTGGGGATTTTGGTGATAAGTGATTGCAGAGATCATCAAGGGAACGTCTGGCCTACTCCAAATTCTGTCCTGTTTAACCCAAAGACCCAAATTAAATGATATAGCTGAAGTCATTCATAACTAATAATTGGCAGCTTATTATTTTCCTGTCCAAAAGCTTTAATAGTTTGATTTCATAAATGCTAAGAAAAATTGATGATTCTTGTATTTCAGGTGCTATATCACACGCTATAACTGAGGTTAAAAACTAACACGGTTACAATTAGTAAAGTTACTTGATGCTCACAACATAACAGATTACAAAAAGGAGAGGGGGCACCAAGAAATGATTAAGAACAAACTGCATCTTCACTTGACAGATGCCTTTGACTTTAAAAAAAAATTGGAAAACTCGCTCTACTAAAAGCCCAGACAAGCAAGGCTAAGCATGGCATATTCTTTTGCTGAAATGAGGCTGCACACTGATGTAAACAAATTAAAAGACTGGTTCAGGTCAATAAGGATGAGCTTAGTTAACCTTGCACCTCAAAGAAAGCCAGTGTTAAAGACAAGTGAAATGCATATGGCAGCCAAGGGGAGCCCACTCCTGTACTTGCAAGATTGTGGCTGTTCTGCTTCCAACTGAAGTATTAAGGGACCAATGCAATACTGACAGAGCCTCAAGTAAGGGTACGAAGCTGACACAAAACAAGGAGAAATGAGAAACTGGCCAACATTTAGCTATGGATAGCACAGGTCCACAGCAACTTCCCAAGTGAAGACCCTGCTGTTTGCTGCCAGACCTGTGGAAACGAGTTTACAGATACAATGCACAGACAGCTAGAGGAACTCAGCAAGACAAGCAGCATCTCAGGAGGGGAATAAACAGTACTTGTTTGGCCAGCTAGGGTGTATGCTTTGTATGATTATGGTAACTGTCATTACTTTATGAGTCAATACACCACAACTGCCCAGGTAGGAATGCACAATAACCTGGACCGAGAAGCAAAAATCTGACATTACACTTCTAGAATGTTATTAAAAAATATCCCAGGATTCAGCTGCCAAGACATCTCTAAGGTAAATTAGAACTATGGCTACTCTTGGGAATTTAATTTTCTAAAATGTGGTAAACTTGTTCTATACTAAAGTGAAAATTTAAAAAAAAGGGCTGCTGCATTCTGTCATGTTGTTAAAACCAAAGGCCATCCTTGAATAAAGTGACTTTATTTAATCTTTGCTTCAGAAATACAATGATTATTCCATTTCCATAGAAACCAACAATTCTGCAAAGGGGCAAGTAAATGGACAACACCTTACCAATTGCATTGTAGAGTGGTAATCCAGTAATTTTGTCCCACACGATTGTTGTTTCTCTTTGACTGCTGACTCCAACAGCTAAAATCAAACAAATGAAAATGTTAAAGTTTATAGTGAAATCATTGAATAACAGAAAATTGGTATAGAGATAATTTAGAAAAATAAATAAATTTAAACACATTTCTAAATTAGTTCCATAGCATTTCCCAATGCATATCTTGCCTTTTCTCAGCATGTACATGGTGCTAGAAAGTTGGTGAACCCTTCAGAATTCTCTATTTCTGCATAAATGACCTAAGGTGTGATCAGATCTTCAGGCATCCTAAAACTAGATAAAGGGAACCCAATTAAATAAAACATTATACTTGTTAATTTATTGAGAAATATGATCCAATATTAAAAACGCAAACACAAGGAAATCTGCAGATGCTGAAAATTCAAGCTACACACATCAAAGTTGCTGGTGAACGCAGCAGGCCAGGCAGCATCTCTAGGAAGAGGTACAGTGGACATTTCGGGCCGAGACCCTTCATCAGGACTAACTGAAAGAAGAGCCAGTAAGAGATTTGAAAGTGGGATATATATATATAAGAACATTATATATATATATATATATATATATATACACACACTTTTTCTCTCTCTCCTTCTCCCTCTGTCCCTCTGACTATAACCCTTGCCCATTCTCTGGGTTTTCCCCCCTCCCCCTTTTCTTTCTCCCTAGGCCTCCTGTCCCATGATCCTCTCACATCCCTTTTGCCAATCAACTGTCCAGATCTTGGCTCCATCTCTCCCTCTCCTATCTTCTCCTATAATTTTGGATCTCCCCCTCCCCCTCTCAAATCTCTTACTAGCTCTTCTTTCAGTTAGCCCTGATGAAGGGTCTTGGCCCGAAACGTCGACTGTACCTCTTCCTAGAGATGCTGCCTGGTCTGCTGCATTCACCAGCAACTTTGATGTGTGTTGCATGATCCAATATTACATGTATTTGTTGGAAAAAGTATCTGAACCTCTAGGATTATCAGTTCCTTTAAAGGGGAAATTAGAGTCAGATGTTTCAATCGATGGGATGATAATCAGGTGGAAGTGTGGGAGGCCCTGCCCCATTTAAATATCATAAACATGGTTTTCACCATCAAAGTCTGATCCTCACCATACAGGCTTTTGGAAGTGTGTCATACCTCGGTCAAATGAGATTTCTGGGGATTTCAGAAAAAAAGTTGTTGATGCTCACCAGGCTGGAAAAGGATACAAAACCATTTCTAGAGTTTCACCAATCCACAGTCAGGCAAATTGTGTACAAATGGAGGAAATTTAACACTTTCGTTACCCCCCCCCCCCCACAGGAGTGGTCGACCAACAAAAATCACTTCAAGAGCAAGGCGTGTTATATTCCAGGAGGTCACAAAGAACCCCATGGTAACATCCAAGGAGCTACCAGCATCTTGCATTGGCTAATGTTAGTGTTCATGAGTTTACCATCAGGCAAACACTGAACAACAATGGTGTACATGGCAAGATTGCAAGGAGAAAGCCACTACTCTCCAAGAAGAACACTGATGCACGACTAAAATTTGCTACAGACCACATGGATAATCCAGAAGCTTATTGGAGGAATGTTCTGTGGATGGGTGAGTCCCAAATAGAACTTGCTGGCTTAAATGAAAATCAATATGTTTGGCAAAAAGCAAACACTGCATTCTAGCACAAGTACCTCATCCCTTGTGTGAAACACAGTGGCAGCAGTGTCATGGTGTGGCCTGCTTTGCTGCCTCAGGACCAGGACGGCTTGCCATCATTGAGGGAACTATAAATTCTGAATTGGACTAGCAAATTCTACAGGAAAATGTCAGGGTATCCATTATTGAACTGAAGCTCCAGAAAAAGTGGGTCATGCAGCAAGACAACAACCCTAAACACACAAGTCAGTCTACCAAAGCAGAAGAAATTTCATGTTTTGGAATGGCCAAGTCAAAGTCCTAACCTTAATCCTATAGAAATGCTGTGGAAGGACCTGAAGCAAGCAGCTCATGCAAGGAGGCCCACCAGCATCCCCGAGCTGAAGCAGCTTTGTAAGGAGGAATGGCCTAAAATTCATCCAAGCCAATGTGCAGGACTGAACAACAGACACTGGAAATGTTTGGTTGAAGTTACTGCTGTACCGGGGGGGTCACACCAGTTACTGAAAGCAAAGGTTCACATACTTTTTCCAACTAATACATGCAATATTGGATCATTTTTCTCAATAAATGAAGTATAATTTTTGTGTTGTTTATTTAATTGGGTTCTCTATCTAGTTTTAAGACTTGCATGAATATCTGATCATATTTTAGGTCACATTATGCAGAAATAGAGAAAATTCTAAAGTGTTTCTAGCACCACTGTAAAAGAGCAAATATTATAGTCACTGGGAATGGACACAAAGTCATTGGTATCAAGCAGGCACCCAGCACAAGAGGGCAATATACATTGCAAGAGGATTTCATTCCTGTTTAGTATTTATTTTTCCAAAGAATAGATATTCTGAAAAGTTGTTTTAGTTGCTCTTGCCTTACTGTGAATCCGCTTTACCATTTGCTTTTTGAAAAAAAAACAACTTAGTAAGGCTAATGGATAGTTATAATTGAAGATATACTGAATAAGGTAGATGATCTCATAACTCAGTTAGAGATTGACAGGTATGACGTTGTGGGCATCACTGAGTTGTGGCTGAAGGAAGATCATAGTTGGGAGCTTAACATCCAAGGATATACCTTGTATCAAACAGGCAGATGGAGTGGGGTGGCTAACAAATCCTTAGAAAGAGGAGACATAGGACTGGAAGTGGTAAATTCCTTGTGGGTAAAGTTAAGAAACTGCAATGCTAAAAATACCCTGATGGGAGTTACTGTTAATACAGACCCTCTAACAGTAGTCCGGATGTGAGCTACAGATTGCAAATGAGAGATACAAACGCATGTAATAAGGGCAATGTTACGATAGTCATTGAGAACTTAAATATGCAAGTAGATGGGGAAAGCCAGGTGATGCTGGATCCCAAGAGAAGGAATTGGTAGAATGTCACCAAGATGGCTTTTTAGAATAGTTGTGGTTGAGCCTACTAGAAGAAAGGGGCAGAATTAAGTATAGTTGCTGTTACTAAGGAGAAGGTGCCTGAGAAACTGAAAGGTCTGAAGGTAGATCAGTCACCTGGACCAGTTGCATCACACCCCAGGTTCTGAAAGAAGCAGCTGAAGAGATTGTGGAAGCATTAGAAATGATCTTTCAAGAATCACTAGATTCTGGAATGTTTCTGGAGGACTGGAAAATTGCTAGTGTCACTTTATTCTTTGAGAAGGAAGGGAGGCAGAAGAAAGGAAGCTATAGGCCAGTTAGCCTGACTTCTGTGGTTAGGAAGATGTTGGAGTCCACTACTAAGGATGAGGTTTCAGGGTAATTGGAGGTGTGTGATGAAGTTCAAAAGTTCAGAGTAAATTTATTAACAAAATACATGTACTTCACCATATAAAACACTGAGATTAGTTTTTCTGTTAGCATACTCAGTAACTTTAAGACACAATTGAATCAATGAATGACTGCACCCAACAGGATGGGCAGACCACCAGTGTGCAAAAGACAACAAACTGTCCAAATACAAAGAAAAAAGAAATAAATAAATAAGAAAGCGATAAACATCGAGAACATGAGCTGAAGAGCCTTGAAAGCATGTTCAAAGGTTATGGGAAGAATTCCGTGATGAGGTGAGTGAAGTTGTGTGAAGATTGACAAACGGCGGTGGGAGGAGAAGATGGTGGCATGACGTAGCTCGCAGTGGCCACTCCGGTGGTGATGTCTGTTATCTGTCAAGTAGGGTGCTGTGCACAATCCTGATTTGATGGAGACAGACGTGACAGCACGGAGGAACATCTGGTGAAACTTCTGAAATGCCTGCTTCGCTGCCGCTGCTACTGTGTGATCCAGAATCTCCGAAGGGGAAGGCTCCGAGTCCTCGGCTTTACTTGTTGCTCAGTGGCCAGGGCGGGGTTGAAGCGCTCAGCAGAGGATGGTGCTAAGTGTCGGAGGGCTGGTCGGAGGTTCAAAGTTTTCAGACGGACTCAGAGTCCGCTGCGGTCAGGTGCTTTCAGTGAAGTTTGGCAAGTTTGCGGCCCTTGGAGGTTCATGGCAGGGAGAGTTTCTCCCTTCTACTGTCTGCGTGAGATGATGGGGCTATCGGGACTTTGAGACTTTTTTTTTTACCGTGCCCATGGTCTGCTCTTTATCAAATTACGGTATTGCTTTGCACTGTTGTAACTATATGTTATAATTATGTGGTTTTGTCAGTTTTAGTCTTGGTTTGTCTTGCGTTTCTTGTGATATCATTCTGGAGGAACATTGTATCATTTTTTAATGCATGCATTTCTAAATGACAATAAACGAGGACTGAGTGTCCTCATAATCTAATCTAATTTTGTAAAACAACAGTGTGGTCACATGCAGCGGCCTCTTGGGGGCCAACCAAATGTGTTTTTTTTCCCCCTTTCTTTTTAAAAAAATCATTTTTATGATTGCAAGACAATCAGGACTCCAAGTTCATCCGGTACTGCACGTTTACCCCATGAGTGAGCTAGCTGCCCGTTGGTGGAGAAGCTGGACTTAGTGCTGACCGTGTTGCTGTCTGCTAAAGGAGGGTATCAGAGTTGGTACCCAGGGCAGATCCTCTGAAGTGATAATATTCAGGAATTTAAAGTAGCCAACTC
The DNA here is from genome assembly GCF_030028105.1 of Mobula birostris. Classification (NCBI taxonomy): domain Eukaryota; kingdom Metazoa; phylum Chordata; class Chondrichthyes; order Myliobatiformes; family Myliobatidae; genus Mobula; species Mobula birostris. Next base: position 64,542,872 of record NC_092375.1, on the reverse strand, counting down.
TTTCCACCTCTAACCCATGAGAACTGGCTCTGGACCTCCACTTTCCTCCTCATGAAGTCAATAATCAGCACCTTGGTCTTGCTGACATTGCTGATCACACCATTGTTGGCTGAATTAAAGGTAGTGATAAATCAGCATACAGAAAGATGATTAAAAATCAGGCTAAGTGGTGCCATAACAATAACCTTTCAGTCAAACTTAAAAATGGCCTTGGAGCTGTACTTGGCCTCACAGTCATAAGCATAAAGCGAGTAGAACAGGGGGCTAAGCACACAGCCTTGTGGTGCACTTGTGCTGTTAGAGACCAAAGTAACAGTAGGGCAAAGTAGGCTAAAGTCAGCATGGTTTCTTTGAGGGGACATTTTGCCTGACAAATCTGTTAGAAATAATAGGCAGGATAGACAAAGAGTCAGTGGATGAAGTTTACTTGGATTTTCAGAAGGCCTTTGATAAGGTGGCACATATGCGGCTGCTTAACATGATAAGAGCCCTTGGTATTACAGGAAAGAAACTAGCATGGAAGGAAGACTGACTGGCAGGCAGGAGGCAAACAGTGGAAATACAGGGGGCCTACTGTGGTTGGCAGCTAGTGGCTAATGGCGTTCTGTAGGGATCAGTATTGAGAAAGCTTCGTTTCACATTGCAGATCAATGATTTGAATGCTGGAATTGAACGTCTTTTGGCCAAGCTTACAGATGATAAGAGAGGTGGAATGGCAGACAGTGATGAAGTAGTAGTGAATCCGCAGAAGGACCTGGATTGAGAGAATAGAGAGTAGTTGCAGATGGAATAGGGTGCAGGGAAGTGTATGGCAACGCACTTTGGTGGAAGGAATAACGGCACAGACCATTTTCTACATGGGAGAAAATTCAAAAATCAGAAGTGCAAAGGGACTTGCGAGTCCTTGTGCAGGATTCCTTAAAGCATAACTTTCAGGTTGAGTCAGTGGTAAGGAAGGCAAATGCTATGTTAGTATTCATTTTGAGGTGACTACAATACAGGAGCAAGGATATGATACTGATATTTTATAAGGCATTGGTCAGAGCATAATTGGAGCATTGTGAGCAGTTTTGGGCCCCTCATCTAAAGAAAAAAATGTGCTGGCATTGGAGGGGGTCCAGGGGAGGCTCACAAGAGTGATTCTGGAAATAAAAGGGTTAATGTATGAGAAGTGTTTGATGGTTCTGGACCTATACTTGCTAGAGATGTGTGTCTGTCTGTCTGTATGTGTGGAATCGCATTTAAACCTATAATAGTCATACTTTATTGATCCCGAGGGAAATTGGTTTCCGTTACAGTTGCACCATAAATAATTAAATAGTAATAAAACCATAAATAATTAAATAGTAATATGTAAATTATGCCAGGAAGTAAGTCCAGGACCAGCCTATTGGCTCAGGGTGTCTGACCCTCCGAGGAAGGAGTTGTAAAGTTTGATGGCCACAGGCAGGAATGACTTCCTATGACACTCAGTGTTTCAGTAACATACTGAAAGTCCTAAATAGAGTGGATTATGGAGAAAATGTTTCCTAGAGCTGGAGAGTCTAGGACCAGAGGGCATAGCTTCAGAATAGAAAAATGATCAGAGATGAAAAATTTCTCTAGCCAGAGGATGGTGAATATGTGGAACTCATTGCCACAGATGGCTCCGAAGGCCAAGTCAGTGAGTATATTTAAAGCAGACGTTGACAGGTTCTTGATTAGACAACACGTCAAGGGTTACGGACAGAAGGCACAAAATGGGATTGAAGGAATAATAAATCAGCCATGATGGAATGGCGGAGCAGAGTCGCTGGGCCAAGTGTCCTAATTCTGTTCCTATGTCTCATGGTCTTAAGAATAAAAATCACTTCAAAGCAGACAGTTGTACAAATTTCAACGAGAGCTGAGAACAGCAAGAATTGCAAAATAAAACCAAGTGATTAAAACATCGCAATATAAAACTCAACAAAGAACATTTCAGCACCTTGACCCTCTTGTCAATCAACCAGATTATTTTTTCCCTGACTTGGCTCGATATCCATTATGACTGTTTGACAAGGATGTTAGACTTCAAAATTTCAAAGTTTTCTGGGAGAAGACTGCTATGGCCACCTGCATAATGGGAGTTTTGTGAATAGCCCAAACTCTATTTTTACAATTATGCTCCTTTGATTTGAACTTTAACTGATCCTTATTACTTCCTTTTCCACAAAAGAGGAAAATGGAAGTTTACCGTCCTGATCAAATATTTTAAATTAATCATGTCACTCCTTTGTTTCCCATATGTATGACAATTGGGGTCTTTCCTCATTCGCATGTCTCTTCAGACCTGGGACAATTATGGTTAATTTACATCATACCATTTCAAGACCAATAAATGCTTCTAAAGTATGATGACACTGAGAATTGAACCACCTAATATTCTAAATGTGGTTTAAATCAACATGCCCTCTTCTCATTGTAGTACAAGTGCTTGAGAACACTCATTGTTTCAGGATCAGCTTCTTCCCCACTCCATTGGATTTTTAACTGGACCATGAACACTACTTCGCTATTCCTCTTTTGCACTATTTTATTGTAACGTAGTATTTTTTTAATGTCTTGTATTGCACTGCTGCAACAAAGCAACAACAAATTCAACTGTGCATGTCAGAATGTGATTCTGATCATTTTCCATGCAAACACAACATAATCTTTACTCCTTGGAATTTCAAGGCACTGTACATTGAACAAATGAGTTCAATTTTAAAATTACGAGTATGAAAGTCAACAGAAAAATCGGGGCAGTAGTTTGTTATTAAAGCACTCCAGTGTGCTTAGCAGTTTGAATATGACAAGGTGGTGCGTGCCTTGAATGTGCTTCCAAAGGTGATAGCAAATATAATTGAAGCATTTAAAATTAGCACATGATACGAGGAGAATGAAGGGACAGGGACTTCTGTAGACAGAAGGAACTAGTTTGGTTAGGCTTTTAATTACTCATTTAATTAGTTTGGCTCAACACTGTTATCTTTCTGGCCTAATCCTGTGCTGCAGTGTTCTATGTTTGTCCAAATCAGATTGGGGAATTTAGTAGACAAAGTCAGGATCCTGGTGCCAATACACCTATCAGTACAATGAGGGGAAAAACGCAAAGCTCTGTGTTACTACAGGATCTGTGCCAGACCTGTAGAACCTCTAACGTGCAAACCATGTCATGGACAATGAAGCTCGGAACATTTTCTGCATCAACCCAGATCTCAGCAAGGAGCTTTCCCCTCTCAAAAACGATACAGACTGACTACTGATTTAGTCAATCTTAAACACTGAACCATGCTTCCAGAGGCAGGTAAGAACATTGCTGTCCTCTACGGTACAACTGCATACAAGCAAACACCGAAACAGACAACTGTTCAGATCTCAAGCCTGTCCTTGCTAAATTGCATGGACTTGCTTTTACGTCACTTTTATTTATATGCCACCTGCTACAGAACCAGGCACCAGGGGTGAGAACAAAGAGGTGGCCATGGGAAGTGGAGGAGTAGCTATGGGATTACTTCCAGTCAGTAGGTCATAGAAACATAGAAAACCTACAACACAATACAGGCCCTTTGACCCACAAAGCTGTGCCAAACATGTCCTTACCTTAGAAATTACCTAGTGTTACCCATAGCCCTCTATTTTTCTAAACTCCATGTACCTGTCCAGGAGTCTCTAAAAAAAAAAAAAAAAAAAAGAAAAAAAGACCCTATAGTATCCGCCTCCACCACCATCACTGGACTGGCAGCCCATTCCACACACTCACCACTCTGCGTAAAAAACTTACCCCTGACATCTCCTCTGTACCTACTTCCAAGCACCTTAAAACTGTGCCTTCCTGTGTTAGCCATTCCAGCCATGGGAAAAAGCCTCTCTATCCACACGATCAATGCCTCTGATCATCTTATACACCTATCAGGTCACCTCTCATCCTCCGTTATTCCACGGAGAAACGGCCGAGTTCACTCAGCCTATTCTCATAAGGCATACTCCCCAATCCAGGCAACATCTCTTTTACTATTGACCGAACCCAAGATGTTGTACCCCATCTCTGGGCAATTTCAGGCCATGAAGTCGGTCACATCAACTGCACCTCCCCACATCGTGAAAGGACAGAGTCTCCCATCCCTTCCGCAATACCCCCTCAAGTCCAAGGCAACGTTTTATGAGGATGGAAGCTCTTTTCTGGATCTAGCAGGAAATCGATGTTCTGGCTATGTAATAAGTGACGACAGTGAAGTAATTGAGTAATTGCAGCAGCTGTCTCCACCCAGAAAGCTGAGCTACTTGCTCTGACTCATGCCTGCACCTTAGCAACCGACTAGTCTAACAGCGTGGCCTTATAACTTCTGCAATTCTGACATCGGGCAGTGAACTTGTAGAACCGCCGGGAAGATATCGGGCCCAAGTTCACTCGCCGGCTGAGCTCGAAGAAATAAATGGGTGAAAAGATAAGCAACGATCTTTTTGTGCTGTCGTTATTTGATCCAGAAAAGTTATGTTCACAGACAACACTACTGTATTAGCCCAATCAAAAGTGGTGACAATTCGGTACACAGGAGGAAAATTGAAAAGATGATTGAATGGTACCACAACAACCACCCCTCACTCAACACCAGTAAAACATAGAAACATAGAAAATAGGTGCAGGAGTAGGCCATTCGGCCCTTTGAGACTGCACCGCCATTTATTATGATCATGGCTGATCATCCAACTCAGAACACCGCCCCAGCCTTCTCTCCATACCCCCTAACCCCCGTAGCCACAAGGGCCATATCTAACTCCCTCTTAAATATAGCCAATGAACTGGCCTCAACTGTTTCCTGTGGCAGAGAATTCCACAGATTCACCACTCTCTGTGTGAAGAAGTTTTTCCTAATCTCGGTCCTAAAAGGCTTCCCCTTTATCCTCAAACTGTGACCCCTCGTTCTGGACTTCCCCAACATCGGGAACAATCTTCCTGCATCTAGCCTGTCCAATCCCTTTAGGATCTTATATGTTTCAATCAGATCCCCCCTCAATCTTCTAAATTCCAACGAGTACAAGCCCAGTTCATCCAGTCTTTCTTCATATGAAAGTCCTGCCATCCCAGGAATCAATCTGGTGAACCTTCTCTGTACTCCCTCTATGGCAAGGATGTCTTTCCTCAGATTAAGGGACCAAAACTGCACACAATACTCCAGGTGTGGTCTCACCAAGGCCTTGTACAACTGCAGTAGTACCTCCCTGCTCCTGTACTCAAATCCTCTCGCTAAAAATGCCAGCATACCATTCGTCTTTTTCACCGCCTGCTGTACCTGCATGCCCACTTTCAATGACTGGTGTATAATGACACCCAGGTCTCGTTGCACCTCCCCTTTTCCTAATCGGCCACCATTCAGATAATAATCTGTTTTCCTATTTTTGCCACCAAAGTGGATAACTTCACATTTATCCACATTAAATTGCATCTGCCATGAATTTGCCCACTCACCCAACCTATCCAAGTCACCCTGCATCCTCTTAGCATCCTCCTCACAGCTAACACTGCCACCCAGCTTCGTGTCATCCGCAAACTTGCAGATGCTGCATTTAATTCCCTCATCCAAGTCATTAATATATATTGTAAACAACTGGGGTCCCAGCACTGAGCCTTGCGGTACCCCACTAGTCACCACCTGCCATTCTGAAAAGGTCCCGTTTATTCCCACTCTTTGCTTCCTGTCTGCTAACCAACTCTCCACCCACACCAATACCTTACCCGCAATACCGTGTGCTTTAAGTTTGCACACTAATCTCCTGTGTGGGACCTTGTCAAAAGCCTTCTGAAAATCCAAATATACCACATCCACTGGTTCTCCCCTATCCACCCTACTAGTTACATCCTCAAAAAATTCTATGAGATTCGTCAGACATGATTTTCCTTTCACAAATCCATGCTGACTTTGTCCGATCATTTCACCGCTTTCCAAATGTGCTGTTATCACATCCTTGATAACTGACTCCAGCAGTTTCCCCACCACCGATGTTAGGCTAACCGGTCTATAATTCCCCGGTTTCTTTCGTCCTCCTTTTTTAAAAAGTGGAGTTACATTAGCCACCCTCCAATCCTCAGGAACTAGTCCAGAATCTAACGAGTTTTGAAAAATTATCACTAATGCATCCACTATTTCTTGGGCTACTTCCTTAAGCACCCTGGGATGCAGACCATCTGGCCCTGGGGATTTATCTGCCTTCAATCCCTTCAATTTACCTAACACCACTTCCCTACTAACATGTATTTCGCTCAGTTCCTCCATCTCACTGGACCCTCTGTCTCCTACTATTTCTGGAAGATTATTTATGTCCTCCTTAGTGAAGGCAGAACCAAAGTAATTATTCAACTGGTCTGCCATGTCCTTGCTCCCCATAATCAATTCACCTGTTTCTGTTTGCAGGGGACCTACATTTGTCTTTACCAGTCTTTTCCTTTTTACATATCTATAAAAGCTTTTACAGTCCGTTTTTATGTTGCCTGCCAGTTTTCTCTCATAATCTTTTTTCCCCTTCCTAATTAAGCCCTTTGTCCTCCTCTGCTGAACTCTGAATTTCTCCCAGTCCTCAGGTGAGTCACTTTCTCTGGCTAATTTGTATGTTTCTTCTTTGGAATTGATACTATCCCTAATTTCTCTTGTCAGCCACGGGTGCACTACCTTCCTTGATTTATTCTTTTGCCAAACTGGGATGAACATTTGTTGCAGTTCATCCATGCAACCTTTAAATGCTTGCCATTGCATATCCACCGTCAATCCTTTAAGTGTCATTTGCCAGTCTATCTTAGCTAATTCACGTCTCATACCTTCAAAGTTACCCCTCTTTAAGTTCCAAAGCAAGATGGGATACACGAAACAGTCCTCATTAGGGGATTGGAGGGGAACAGGGTCAGTAACTTTACATTAGTTGGTGCTATCATATCAGAAGATCTGGTCTAGGACAAGACTGCAAGTGCCATTTCAAAGAAGGCATGGCAGCACCTCTACTTTCTTAGAAGTTTACTCAGATTCAGCATGACATCCAAAACTTTGATAAACATCCAAAGATGCACAGCGGAGAGCAACCTGACTGGTTGCAGCACAGCCTGATACGGAAACACCAATGTTCAAGTAGGAAAAGCCTCCAAAATGCAATGCATACAAGTCCAGTTCATTAGAAGGCAAGTCCTCCCTACCACTGACCACAAGGAGCCACAAGTAAAAAAGCATCCACCAAGGGCCCCCACCAACTAGCCCTGCTCTATTTTCACTGCTGCCATCAGGAAGAATAGGGGCCTTAGGCCCCACACCACCAGGTACAGCAACAGTTATTGCCCTTCAACCATCAGGTTCCTGAACCAGCACGAATAACTTCACTCACCACAACACTGAACACAACCTCTGGACAGACTCAAGGACTCTACAATTCACATTCTCAGTGTTATTTATGTATTTACACAGCTTGTCTTTTGCACATTGATTGCCTGTCAGTCTTCCGTAGTCGTTCTTTGATTCTAATATGGTTATTATTCTATTATGGATTTACTGAGTATGCCCACAGGAAATTGAATCTCAGGGTTGTATATGACATGTACTCTGACAATTCTTTGTTCTACTGTGAATCTCAGGGTAATATATGGTGACATATACATACTTTGATAATACATTTACTTTGAACTTTAGAGTGCAGCACCTCACACTTGTTCAGAATCAACTTCATCCAACAGCTTGGCATGGAAACACCAACGCCCTTGAGTGTCGAGATCGCAACTTGACCTCATAAAATAAAGGGAAAATACTACGAAAATGTCTGTGTGAGGAGTGGCGTGCCACACAGTCTCTCTCTCGCTCCGCGCCTTGTAAAAGCCATGAAAAAACGATATCATGGACGCACACACGGACATGCAGACGCACACGCACATGCAGACGCATACGCACAGACGCGCATGCACGCAGGCACACGCCAAAAAAAAACCCACCAATGCCCTTTAAGCTGAAAAATCCTACAAAGTGTAGTGGATATGGCCCAGTCCCTCACAAGTAAAGCCTTCCCCACCACTGAGCACATCTACATGAAACACCGTCACAGAAAAGCAGCATGCATCAACAGGAACTCCCACCATCCAGGTCATGCTCTCTTCTCACAGCTACCATCAGGAAGGTGGTACAGGAGCTCCAGGACTAACACCAAGTTCTAGAACAGTTATTATCCCTCAGCTATCAGGTTCTTGAACCAAAGGGGATAACTTTACTCAATTTCACTTGTCCCATCACTGAACTGTTCCCACAACCTATGGACTCACTTTCAAGGATCTTCATCTCATGTTCAATATTTATTGTTTATTTATTTATTTATTATTTCTTTTTATTGTATTTGCAATTTGTTGACTTTTGCATGCTGAACACTCAAACTGCAGTCTTTCATTGATTCTAATATGGTTATTATTCTATTATGGATTTACTGAGTATGCCCACAGGAAATTGAATCTCAGGGTTGTATATGACATGTACTCTGATAATTAATTTACTTTGAACAAACTTTGATCTGGCGTTTCCCTACTCATACATGTTACTGATCTATAACTGCTGTATCCTTGGACAACTTTTGCAGCTGTCCGCAAAACCAGACTATTAATAAATTCTGCTTATTAAATCCAGTGTACTTCTTCCTCCTAGTTCAAAAACACACTCTTCCAAAAGTCTTCAGTACAGCAAGGAAGTTAATTGCATATGCTTCTTAAACATTATGGATTCTTTCTAATTTGTGAAAATTAAAATTTAATCACTAAAACCACATTGATCAATTATAAAGAAAAAAATGCCCGCGTTTACACAGCTCCCATTACAATCACAAACAAGAGAAAATCTGCAGACACTGGAAATTCAAGCAACACACATTAAATGCTGGAGAAACTCAGTAGGACAGGCAGCATCTATGGAAAGGAGTACAGTTGACATTTCAGGTAGAGATCCTTCATCAGGACTCATCCTATTTGTAGGCAACTTTCTCTGGACACATTGATCTTTATTTCCTTTTGTTGTGTCTGACACTTTTTTTGCCTGATTATCCTATTGCTCACCATTCATATTTCCCAACTTTCAGTATGTTTCTGATAACTCTAAAGTTTGCACTATTTAACTGCTAACCAAGCCAATAATAAATTACAGGACTAATTTAATCACACTTGCTGTACTGTCCAACTGCAATAAGAGACAAAATGGAGAAACTGCCATTCCATGGTGCATTTCTATTGAGCATAGTTATTGCACCAATCTGTTGATACTTTGGGAAATGAATGCATTTCACAATTCAATTTTCAGATGACTACGTTTGCCCTGGTTACTCCTTCTCAAAAAGGCTGAATTGAAAAACATGGTTTTGAAGAAAACACAAGGCTATTTACACTGCCTGCAGAAGTGAAATATTTATGCGTTGTCTAAGAGCAACGATTATATTTTTAAAAATTTTTACTTACTTAGTGACGCAACCTGGTAATAAGCTTGCACCACCTAACTGCAACCATGTGATCAATTAATCTACTAACCTGTAGACCTTTGGAACGTGGGAGGAAACTGGAGAACCGGCAGAAAACACATGTGATCATGGGGAGAATGTACAAACTCCTTAAAGACAGTGGCTCTGTAACATGTTAACATTATATTTTACCATACTACAAGAAAAATAAATACCTTTAATAGCAGAAGTATCTATCCCAAGATTTTTCAGTTTGTCGCATGTCTTCTCAATACATTCCACAACAGAATGTAAAATTTCCTTAGGATCCTCTTCTACCCACCTTCAGTAAAACAAAAGAAAAGAATTTTAGAACTTACAAAACAGGAGCAGCAATTCAACATCTTGGATCTGCTCCATTAAAGGAAATCATGGGCAGTCTTGTTCACTTCCCTTCTTTTCCTGATGATTACAACCTTGAAGTTTTTTTTAAAAAACCATCAATCCTCCTGCACAGGTTTCTAAAAATTTACAAATCTCTAAAGCAATTTCTCCTTAACTTTGCTCTAAATCAGGGTTCCCAACCTGGAGTCCACAGACCCCTTGCTTAATGGCACTGGTCCATGGCATTAAAAAAAAAGATAGGAACCCCTGTTCTAAGGGTCAACTCTAAATCCAGAAATGGTGCCCCTTTGTTTTAGACTCACTATTTTGGAATAATAAGCTTCTCAGCATCTACTGGTGTCAATTTCGCCCAGAAACTTTAATGGCTGAATAACATCTTCGCTCATTCATTTCAGATTTTGAAAAATGATGAGCAATCTAATGAAAAGTTCTATTAAAGACAACCTGAATATCTTGTCTACCCATAATAGTCTGGCGCATCAGTATTCTCATATTTATCAAATGCCATCTTTTTGGAAACATTAAGCTAGTCCAGTGCTTGAAGATTTGTCTCTGAACCCTCAAAGGCAATCAAAAAAAGGTGGTCCAGGAAAATATGACTGATAAATCCCCATATAGTGACTCAACCAACCTTTGTTCAATTATAAGCCACAAACCAGTTATCTCCAAGCATGTAATCCAGTCTTATACTTTATAATTTCTATCTTTGCACCCAAAATAATCCTCCGTTGAAAGGCTTCTCACTAGAATTGACAAATTCCATCCTTAAATTTTGTTAAAATTGTTAAACACAATTGTTTACCTGCTCAGCTGCCTTTGCTATCAGCACTGCATGTTAGAGAGATCGTATTGCATCTGTATTACCCTTCATTTATTCAATTGAAATATTACATGCCAAGTAGCATTTCCCACCCCAAACAGATCCAGTAGTTATTGCAACTTTTCTTATCCAAAGGATTCACGCTATCTTTTTCCATCAGCTGTGAAAATCTATTGAGATTAACTATGAATGTGGCAAATACATGTCCCAGCTGGCTCATCTCCTGCACTGAGCTTCTCAAATAGTATCATTACCTTTAATAACTCCAAGTTCCTTATCAAGCCTAAGATTTGTCTCCAGTTGCAAGGGTCTAATCTTTTTCTTTGGTTAAACTCACCTGACACTACTTTGAGCAAAAGCATATTTTTATCATTAAAATAGATATTTAATGTATTCTGAATGGGGTTACTAAACTGCCCACATCAGAAACTCTTTAGAAATTCTGCCAAAATATATGCAGATAACATCAGTTACTCGATTGATTGCATTTGCTTCATTAACCAATTCTGGCAAGATAGGTTAGTCAGAATACACAAAACATTAAGGGTACATGTCTGACAAAACAATGCCTACAGAAAGAAATGTTATTTGTCCGCATTATTGAAATGGCACATTCTGCTACAGAACACTTCCCTTTTAAATCAACATGCAACAAAGGGCAGAAAGGTAAAACAGTGCAGAATTTTTAACTTCACAGAATAAACTCCCACAAGATGGGCATCTTTCACATATGAAAGAAGCCAGACAAGTTATGCAGAGGTGTACGAATTACCAGCAGCAAAAAAATGCCAATATAAACCAGGGACAATTCTGCAAATCAATTCTTTCAAAGATCATGTCCAAAGTGCAATGTTCAAATATTTGTCAGCTATTATATGTCAAATGTTTTACTTGCTCAATGATAAAGTTTAGAAGCCAACTGAAGATTCAATTCTAAGCCTTTCAGTCTTGTAAGATGAAAAATATTCAGGAAAGCAATGACTGGGGTGGGGGGCAGAATTCTAAGAAGCTGTTTAATATTGCTACAAAATCTAGAACTTAAGGGGCTTAGTACCACAAGGATGGCAGGTTTCCCTGCGCAAGGTGTCATAAAACTTTGGAATATATAGGTATCATTGTGATTAACCTTTCATCATTATAAAAACGTAATGAAATACAATTGACCCAAAACATTAACTGTTTCTCACACCACACTGATCTGATGAACATCTCTGCCATTTTCTTCTAATTTCACACTGCTGGCTACTGCAATTTATCACTTTTCATTAACCATCTTAACCTTATACAACGTGCAAGCTCTTAAGGATACTTTATCATAATGAACATGGGGAGTAACAACCAACTGCTGAAGCTTGCTCATTCAACAATAATTAACACCAGAGTTTCATAATAAGAAATGAGACATAATGGAGCACACAAAGATAAATCTTGAGTAGGAGAGCAAAGAGATGTAATTGTCAACACAAGAGATTCTGTAGATGCTGTAAATCTGAAGAAATCTCAAACACAAAATGCTGGAGGAATTCAGCAGGTCAGGCAGCATCTATGGAGAAGAATAAACGGTCCATGTTCTGAGCTGAGACTCGTCAGGTCCTGATCGGCCCCTGATACAATTCCCGTATTAGATTTGATAAATCAGTGTTGAGATTAATCCAAGGATTGTAAAGTTATTCATGAAAACCTGGAGTTGTTACTTATGGAACCAGGGATGGAGTTTTTAGATTATGAGAGCACTCAGTCCTCTTTTATTGGCATTTAGAAATGCATACATGCATTAAGAAATGATACAATGTTTCTCCAGAGTGATATCACAGAAAACAAGACAAACCAAAGACTAACACTGACAGAACCAGATAATTATAACATATAGTTACAGCAGTGCAAAACAATACCATATTTTGATAAAGAACAGACTATGGGCACGGTAAAAAAAGTCTCAAGTCCTCATTGACTCCCGAGTCCCCGATAGCAGGTGGCAAAAGGGAGAAACTCCCTGCCATAAACCTCCAAGGCACTGACAACTGCTGATGCCTTGGAAGCAGCCGATCACAGCCGACACGGAGTCCATCCATCCGAAAATTTCGAGCCTCCGACCAGCCCCTCTGATACAGCCTTCCAAGCGCCATCCTCTGCCGCCCGCCTTCGACCTAGCCCCAGTCGCTGAAACAATCAAAGCCGAGGATTTGGGGCCTTCTGCTCCGGAGATTCCGGTTACCACACAGTAGCAGCGGCAGCGAAGCGAGCATTTCAGAGGTTTCTCCAGATGTTCCTCCGTACTCTGACATCTGTCTCCATTAAATCAGAATTGTGCGCAGTCCCCTACTTGACAGATTGCAGATATCATTCACCGGAGAGGCCGCGCGCGCTGCGTCGTGTCGCCATCTTCTCCTCCTCCTCCTTCTTGGATTAAAATACAGGAAAAGACAAATGTTGGAAATACACATTTTCCAGGAATTCAGCAGTTTCTGTGAACTATCAACTACAATATTCTACTTGCTGATAAGGGTGTAATATCTTGATATTAACTGAAAATTACAGACATAGGAATGTTTTAACTAATAGTAGAAGTTGCAACATGAAAAGACGCTTCAATCAATTGCAATACAATACAATGCAAAATATCACACTTGGAGGAGTTACAAAGGTCTGTGTGTGCATGGTTCAACAGAAATATCAGTAGATGCCTACTTGAACACTCAATGAAAGGATTAAAAGATGTAGAAATATGTACTTTGGTTTCTGCTAAAGGTTAGGCTATTCTGCCTCTACGTCAAATGACCTTTTCTCAAGCATAAGTGGATGCATCACACAACACTAGGCCAATCTGGTTTACACAGAGGGATCGGTGCACCATCACACTGTGGAAACAGACCCAAAGAGACATCAAGAGACGACCACCAAATAATTTTGATTAAGGGCATGAACCTAATTAATCAACTTTAAGTATTCTAAACTGATTTGCTTGGATTAAAACAAACAAAATTTACCACGTCTTTGATCTCAGCTCTTCCCCCTTTGATGCAGTTCTGTTGGTGTTCAAAAACTCATTGGTGAGAAAGCAAGGGTAGGGGTAATGCCTAGCCATTTAGTTTTTTTCTCTTTCCAATGTCTAAGTTCAGATCATAGAACACAGAAACAAGGGGACAGTCACTCAGTAGTCAGATGGAATTGGAAGACATATGTAGAGATCGCAGCCGATTGCAAATATAATAGGATAATATTAGTGGGAGATTTTAAAACTTTCTTAATATCAACCGGGCCAACTAAACAGGCTTGGATGGAGTGGAATTTGTGAAACCTATCTAAGAGATCTTCCTTTATCAATATATAGAGGGACTTACTAGAGTGGGTGTGACACTGAAACTCCTCCTGAGGAACAAGGTAGGGCAACTGCTGGAAATGTCTGTCAGTGAGCATTTTTAGGTTCAGTGACCACAATTCCATTAATATTAAAAGTTATAGAGGAGGACAGCACCACTTCACAGGTTAAGGATCTGAACTTTAAAGCCAAGGGCAGGAACTTGCAGAGGTTGATTGGACAACACCATTTGTAGGGAAAGGACTATCTGTCAAAAGGGAGGCCTTTAAAAGAGACATGTCGAGAGTTCAGGGCATGCATGTTCTTGCAAGGGTGAAAACAAGGAAGGGAGATTTCAGAACCTTAGCTTGACGAGAGATAGAGGCTCTGGTTAGGAAAGAGGATGTATACACTACACACAAGCAACTGGGAACTTGTGAGTATCTTAATGATTACATGAACTGCAGGAGTGCACTTAAGAGACAGGTTAGGAGGGCAAAATGAAGATATGATAAGGATCTGGCAGGCAAGGTGAAGCAAAAATCACAAGAGAATCTATAGATATATTAAGAGAGACTAGGGAGAGAATAGGTTAAAGATTAATATGAGAGAGAATTTCAGGATGTATATTGTATACATTTCTTCGACATTAAATGTACCTATTGGCCGATTGTGTGTGGAACACAAGGAAATGAAAAGATCGTCTGTGAATATATCTCTGCAGTTTTTACTATAGAGAAAATGATGGATCAAAGGAAATAGAGAAATGAGTAGAAATGTCTTGGACCACACATTAATTAGCAAGGAAAAGGTGCTTAAAACCTTATAAAGTACATCTATGTGATAAACCTCCAGGGCCTGACCTGCTTTATTCTTGGACCTTTTTCTTCATCTCTAGTTTTGGGTAAGGTTCCAAAGGACAGATAATCAGTTAATGTGGTACCATGGTTTTAAAAAAGTATATCAAAAGCAAGCCAGAAAAGTACAAGCCATTGAGTCTACTTTGTCACATAGTGTGAGCAGAATTATCTGCAACTTAATGTGGAAAAGACTAAGGAGCTGGTGGTAGACCTGAGGAGAGCTAAGGTACCGGTGACCCCTGTTTCCATCCAGGGGGTCAATGTGGACATGGTGGAGGATTACAGATACCTAGGGATACGAATTGATAATAAACTGGACTGGTCCAAGAACACTAAGGCTGTCTACAAGAAAGGTCAGAGCCGTCTCTATTTCCTGAGGAGACTGAGATCCTTTAACATCTGCCGGAAGATGCTGAGGATGTTCTACAAGTCTGTGGTGGCCAGTGCGATCATGTTTGCTGTTGTGTGCTGGGGCAGCAGGCTGAGGGTAGCAGACACCAACGGAACCAACAAACTCATTCATAAGGCCAGTGATGTTGTGGGGATGGAACTGGACCCTGACGGTGGTGTCTGAAAAGAGGATGCTGTCCAAGTTGCATGCCATCTTGGATAAAGTCTCCCATCCACTACATAATGTACTGGTTGGGCACAGGAGTACGTTCAGCCAGAGACTCATTCCACCGAGATGCAACACACAGCGTCATAGGAAGTCATCCCTGCCTGTGGCCATCAAACTTTACAACTCCTCCCTTGGAGGATCAGACACTCTGAGCCAATAGGCTGGTCCT